>NC_061794.1:48963913-49118913 GCF_021462225.1 Girardinichthys multiradiatus | reverse complement strand
AGCACACCTCACGGGACCGAGCCGGTCGTTTTGATGTATATATTGTGGGGGTGCTTCGCAATGCAATGCACTGCTCTCCTATGCAATGCTATGGCAGGAGGCCCCAATAAAAGAATTTAAAAATCTGCCCTGTTTATGTCATCATTGTACTTTTTCTCATTTCACTTAAGCAACAACTTCTTTCGATTTTCTGCTGTAAGGTCATTTTATGAAATACAATGTATGAGTACACTCAGGCTTTTGATGTGATTTATTTACAACATGTCATCATAATCGTCCCCTTCATTTTCGTGCATTTCTACCTGGTTCAGTGTTGCATATGCTACAGTGACTGACTGAGTTACTATTCTTTGTACCATGCATTTGCAACATGGGATAATACATATTGACAGGAGATACAGAAGGCCCATGCATGCTATTACTGCAACTAAGAGAACCTTAAACAGATTTATCCATCCCCCTGTGAGCATCCAATCTAACCAAGAAGAGTTAGGATCTGGGTGGTCATGTGCCATGACATTTTGCAGATTCTGTAGGTTGTTTAATGCTCCCGTTATGTTTGCAGAGTGTAAATTATCTGGGATATATGTGCAACAGGTGTTATTCAATAGAACACAAACGCCCCCCGTTGATGCTGTTAGAATATCCAAAGCCATGCGGTTCTGAATTATCATGGCTCGCATAGCGCTCATTTCTGTGTTTTGACCCTCTTCTACTATTATGGAGTTATTTAGAAACAATCCAAATCAATAACTTAAAGTTTCCACGCGCAGCATTAATTTGCCCACACCTAACCAGGGTAGGAGAGATAATAATGTTTTATCATCTTTAGACCAAAGTTTAAATTAATCTGGGACATTTATTCCCCAAATGGGGTCATGTGGTTTAACATCTATTTCCCTTTTTGATCTCCTATGTGGTATAACTATAGTCTGCTTACTAAGTACCACAGTGTGATCTGATGTGAAAACTGGGGCACATACACCATACCAACTGGGTGGAAGTACATAATAAGCGTTATTATCACATAACCATGCCACCCCTTCTATCCAGTATGTGCCGTTTCCGGGATTATTCCTGTAAGTGTAGAAGTAGTTACATTTCGTAGTATTCCCTACAAAATGAGTATGATTCCCTGTAATATTTTGTCTTATTCAGTGTCGATGGTTTCCGGGGTCTGTTACATATGCTTTGAATGGTTCTGATATCCCTGTAATGTTGAGAGGTTGCCATTGTTTTCTGTCGCAAGTGCAGTTTTCTGGGTCACAACTATAATTTAATCTCTGGTTACTGAAAGATTGGTCTGGCATAAGAAAGAACTTTTTATATGTATATCCTATCAGGCCCATTGATATGGTGCAACTTGTCTCGGTGAGGTTCATAGCTTTGACATATATGGTAGGGCCTTGGGAATGCACGGGCATTATAGAACACACATAACAATCAGTTTTATTTTGAGTTTTAGCTGTGTCATACACATAACGATACCAGTAATTTTGCAGAAATGGGTGTGTGTCATGTCCTTCCGTCAGTGTTCTGAGATGGGTCCCGTCTGATGTCCATCTCTTCTGGTTCGGTATCACCTCCTGTGGATCCTGCTTTAGATAGAGAAAGAGTCCTGCTACCAGAATTAAGCTCAGGCTTATCAGTCCTGTCCACATGTTACAGAGAGCCATTTTATAATTGGGCGCAGATCAGCTGTTTTCTTCACCGGTTTGAGACGCTGGGCCATATGGGTCCTCCAACTCCTTTGAACCCGGACTCTGCTACCCCGTCGGTTGGTTTGGCTCCTGTAACGGCAAAACTGGCTTACAGTGGCTTTTATGGATCCAGGAAGGCCTCTCTGCTATTTTCAGAGCTGTGGGCGTTGTTAGGAGTATTTGAAACGGCCCTTTCCACCGAGGAGTGCTCCAATCCTTCCGGTGGAGTGTCTTAATCAGGACCAGGTCTCCAGGCCTCAGGTCGTTCTGTGGGACAGGAGCAGAGATTATCGGCAGACCACTGGACATTTGTTTTTCTTTTGTCTGCAACATTTTATTCATCCATTCAGCTAATGAAGTTTCCTGTTGTGCTTTCTCTATTTCATTCATGTCAGAAGGCAGAGAAAACGGTCTGCCATGTACTATTTCTTTGAGAATACAAATTTATATCAGCAACTTGGTGTCACGTGATCTCAGACTCAGAACACAGTGGGTGGAGTTATACAATGATGTACAGTAGGTGGCAAATGGAGTAAGACCAGTTTGATTTAGAGTTATTCTCATCCATAATTAACCAGGGATAGGCATTCGGGCCATGGCCTCCCTGTTTCTTCCATTGTTTTCCTTAATCTTTAACTGAAACCCTAATGCATTAGAACTTAGATCTATTAATTTATTTACAAAATGAGTTCCATTATCTGACCTTATAATCTGTGGGATACCATATGTGGGGAAGAAATGTGTCACTAGGTTCATCTATTACAACTAGGCAATATTTATTCCCCCGTGTTTGCAACAAATTATGCATGATCTGCAAAAATGATTTGCATAGTCAGAAATATTTATAGTGTAGCATTAATGCTTTACCAGATGTGACATATTCCCCCCTTGACATGTGGGTCTTCCCAATGTGTCACTGTAGCCGCTGTGTTGTATAAATATTTTGGGAGGATTGGTTTATCTTCTATCTGATAGATGTCATCTTTTTTCTGTGCTCCTCTCTTTAGCCAGGCCTTTATTTCTGTCTTGGGTGCTGACTGTTGGGCGTCTTTCAGCACGTCTGTGTCTATAAATAGCAGATCTGACATTTTCTCTTTAATAGGTTGAAATGAGTTAGTTCTGTCCCTGATGATGTTTTAAAACCTCTATTTTGCCAAATCTTAGCATGGTGATGTACTGATCCGAAAACGTATTGGCTGTCTGTGTATATAGTAAGTATTTGTCCCTCATGTAATTCACATGCTCTTACTACAGCATATAATTCTGCTGTTTGGGCTGAGCATGTATTGGGTAGAGATTTAGCTTCTATTATCCTATCGATGGTTGTTACTGCATAACCAACTCTATTCTTTCCATATTCATCTTTAGATGATGAGCCATCTACAAACACAACACATGAATCTGGTATAAGGGTTTGAGAAATGTCTTGTCTGGGTTTGGTGTCTTCTTCAACTTTTGCTTTATAAGAATGTGGTTTTCCATCTTCTGCAGTAGGTATTAGAGTACTTGGATTTAAAGGGCACATCTTTTTAGAGTTATGTTTGGCTGTGATAATAATAGCGATGTCAGTGTGATATGTCTTGCATGTAGCGTCAGGTGCTTCTCTTAATATTCCTGACTTCAACATATCTTGTATTACTGGCTTAGTATCTTCTTCAGCTTCTGGCTTTAAGGGGTATTGACGGACTAATGGCCTTTTTTCAGATATTAGTTTAACCTTGTATGGTGGGAACCCCTTTATAAGCCCTACATCAGTTGATGATTGGGACCATAGTTCAGGTGGGACAGCAGCTAGGACAGGATGCATGTTGCTCTCAGCTAAACCCTGTATTTGTCCCTCTGCCTCATCTAAATGTATCCTTGGATGGACTTTGACTGTCCACCCTAGAGTGAGCTTCCAGATTCCTGTATTAGGATCTACCTTTGACAGTGTCAGTGCTGTTCCTGCAGAGGTTTAAAGCCTCTGTTTTTCCAAATTCTTATTATTCTTTTTTATCATATTTTATAAAGTAAGTCCTTATTACATTTCAAAATGAGATCACTATTTTTGGTAGTTGCTATTATTATAAATAATGCTTGGTTTAGTTCTTATTAAAAATAAAAAATAAAAACTCACTCACTGATGAACACAAAAAAATGAAGGGCATATTATATCTTATAATCTTAGTTTATCTTACCCAGTTTTATAGATACAACATACAGTTTCAGTCAGCTTTGTATTTAGTTCAAGTAACTAAAGTTAACTCAAGTTTTCTCTATTTCAGTCCAGTCCAGTAATTCTGTTAAGGTTCATTTCATCTTATGTTAAGTTTGAGTCTAATTCAATCATTTTGAACCTGACTGGAAAAAGTCTAAACATCTGTTAAAATCTTTTTGTTTTACCATAGAGAACTGACCTAATATTATTATGGTAATGTTGAGGACTCTAATTTTTACATAACATGAAACAGACATTTATTTCATAAAAACAGAAAGTCAAACACAGACATTTGGCCACATGAAAGTTTAAATAACCTGTTTGTAAAAGAATTATGAAAAATTGAAGACGGGTCTATGAACTTTCTTATGGTTATCAGTATTTTTAATACAGGTAGAAACTTTGCCATCTTTATATGATTTTTCAGAAAAGATTCTGGAAACCTTATTAAGATATAAGTTTGGCAAAGATCATCAGAACATCAGACCTTTATTAGCACTTTTAAAGTCCCTCAAAGATGCATTACAATGAAATCAGTCATTCCCATTCACACACATTCACACACTACTTACTTATTTCTCTGTCAGAGTCATTTTATTTGTAAAATTTTGAACATAATTTGACTTCTATTGTTCTTAAAATGCACATTGTTTCCTCATAACCCCTTTTGTTTCCACTAGGTCTGTTTTGAACGCTTCAATTCTTTTTTTTTATTCACCAAGAATCAATAAGGTGGTCTTAGTGGGTCCACCTTAAAGGTGTTATCTGTTGGGTGTCATGTTATCATTGTCAGGTCAGTGAGGTTCATAAGTCAGTCAGAACCTTGGTCATTTGTTCTGTGCTCATAATGTTTCATAGATCCAGCCTATGATTAGTCAGCAAAACTTCCACCTATAGGAGAAAAATTGATTGTTAATGAATGAGCTGCATTTCCTAGGAACACTGTCTTCCTCCTGGATGAGCATCACCTGTTGAAAAACTTTCATCATTGTTTGTTTCACATATTCACTCAGATCTTTATATTATACCAGTAGGTGAAGTTGTTAGTATCTCATGTAGACTGACATATACTGTTGCATTTGGAGAGGATCTCAGATTAAATAAACTTAGTTAGAGCTTCAATCCAGGTTCATTTTGTGTCTGCAGACTTTAGCCAATTTTTCTTTTTTTTTTACATAAAGATCAAGATTCAAAACATTTTCAAAAGGCAGATTGTGGCAGAATGTAGACAAAACTGCTTATTGATTGACAAAATAACATTCAAGCACACAATCACCATATTAAAAGGCTCTACTTCTAGAGAATCACTAAACTTCTGGGGTCCGGTTTTGGCCCGCGGACCTTGAGTTTGACACATGCAGGGTAGAGTTACAATCTTTTTTTCAGACCTTTCAGCAGAGACAGGCTTCTGCTGTTTGCAGAAGTTTCATCTTTGTTTTCAGGCAGCTGCATCTCTTTGTCAAGGTCGTTTCACAGAGCTGAAATTTAACTTCTCTAAAAGAGGAAAAATCAAGAATGCACACAATCTGAGCCAAATATGGAATTATTTCCCTGTAAAATGAATCTTTTGCATTTTATCATGATATTGTTAGTAGTATAACACCATAGAATGATTTTTAAAGCACCTGTTTCTCACTAATGCTTGCCTACAAAATCTTTTACTCTCAGATTACTTCTTTAACAACTCTAGTCATTGTTCACTGGGTTGTCCAGTTGGACAGTTTCCATGTTGTCCACATTGTCACCTCCTCTTTTAACTTCTTTTACCACGTCCTCTAAAACCACCTCTTAGTCTTTATAATTTGGGGCTACCTTGGTATTCTAACCTGGAATGGGTGGCAGTCCGCCCCCCTTTATTTGTTTTCAGTTAAGCTGAAAGTTTTTTCCTGTGCTTTTCTTAAGGCCTCAGTATTATGGTTATGTCAGTTAAAAGCTGCTCTTATTGTTGTTCTTTTAATTAAACTTTTTGTTTTAATCTGTTTATCAACTGTCTGCACTCAGGGACTGAAAAGTCCCCTTTGAAATTATAACCTGGCAAGGTTTTTTATTGTCTCTTGAATCTTTTGAATGCATAATCTCCAGTTTAAGATCCCCGTGTAGTTTTAGGATTTCGGTGATAATTAAATGACCTGAAAATCCATATTTTTATGCCATCGTGTACATATTTCTGTTAAATCAGAGCTTTTTCTCTGTTCTTCCCCCATTGTTCTTTGTTATTTTTCTCTTTTTAGTTTTCATTATTTCTAATTTTAGATCCCCTTGTAATTTTAAGACATCCTTTGTATCTAATTTGCCCAAAAACCCATGTTTTTTATTTTTTATTCCATCTATGACAGATCATACCTGCTCCTTTTACATAGTTCTCCATAAACTTTACCTCCCCTTCTAAGTCAATTAGTTTACTTTGTTTCTTCCCCATTATGTTTTATGTTAGTTTAATTATAGTATAAATGTCCCAGATAAAAGGTCACTGGCATGAGACTTTAAGGAGAGGACATTAACACGCCCTTCTACTGCGACTAATTCGCAGCGGTGTTAATTTTCTGGAATGAAATCCGACCTGAATCTCCAAAGTCACCAGTACGTAGTTTTAATCTGGGCAAAAGAAAACACAGGACTAGCAGAATCCTGCTATGATTCTATTAAAATGCTTAGTCCTCCATACACATACAACACAGTCACACAGTTAGTTTCAGGTACCTTGTAATTTTTCTAAGTTAACTTGGTGTTATTTTATGAGCTCAATTTACTCCGTTCTTTTTACTTTTATAGCGCTTATTCTATTCCCTCGCAGGGGAATAACCCTTAGTCGTTTTATTTGGCCCCCTTCTTGGCGGGGCCCTACCTTAATTTGTCACTATCCCTTTCACGGTGGAATAAAACCATCCTAATGCAGCGTCCTTACCGGCGACGCACTACCAACGACTTTTAAGTACTTTTCCTATGAACTGTATTTTAAAACTGTCTCACCTCGGAGTTGACTTCTTGGTGACTCTCTGGACCCTGTGAGGGTCACCCCGCGCAGAGGAAGGCAATAACCCACTGGCCAGGTGTGAATTCACACACACCGGGACTTTCAGCCACTCCGGCTAATGGAGGCTGTGCAGCGGTGCTTCGCTCGACGTCAGGCTTCCCCCACGGATCCCAGAGTCACTGTTAAAGCAAAGAGAAATAAGGTTATTGAATTAATCCGGCTACGAAGGACCAATAAATGTTAGGTATTATTTAGTCAACTCAGAGGTAAGAACGATACAGTCAGAGTTACTTGTGACAAGGGTAGCCCACTTTGCAGTGAAACTACAAAGTTTTTGACACCCTATCTCTTTATTTATATGCACAGTTCAACAGACAGTTCAGACAGGGTGTGTGTGTGTGTGTGAGAAAGAAAGGAGGCTGGTTCACACAGAGATAACAATGATCTCACACACACAGGGAGGAAGGCATAGTGCAGGTGCCTTGCAACCCAAGGTTTTTACATGAGTGATAACAAGTTTTTGCACCCATCCAACAGTCATGCCATTTGGACTTACTAACGCTCCTGCAGTTTTTCAGTCATTGGTCAATGACGTTCTAAGAGACATGGTGGGTCAATTCGTATTTGTTTATCTTGATGACATACTGATTTATTCTCAAGATCTGGGAACCCACAGAAAACATGTCAGAGCTGTTCTCCTGCATCTTCTCCAAAACCAGTTGTTCGTCAAGGCAGAGAAATGTGAGTTCCACGTAACTACCACTTCCTTTTTAGGCTTCATCATTTCTCCAGATCAAGTGCTTGTCGACCCCTCCAAAGTTAAGGCCGTATTAGAATGGCCTGTTCCAACTGATCGCAAGCAGCTTCAAAGATTTCTGGGCTTCGCAAACTTCTATAGGAGGTTTATTAGAAATTACAGCCTGGTTGCTACTCCCCTAAATGCTCTTACCTCTTCCAAGGTGAAATTTGTGTGGAATAAGGATGCAGAGAAGGCCTTCAATAGGTTAAAGGAACTCTTCACATCAGCTCCAGTGTTACGGTCTCCTGACCCAGAGAGACAGTTTACCGTGGAGGTGGATGCCTCAAGCACTGGGGTCGGAGCTGTATTAAGCCAAAGAGGTGAGGATGATCGTGTTCACCCATGTGCCTTCTTTTCAAGGACTCTGTCACAGGCTGAGCGGGTTTACGACGTGGGAAACAAAGAGTTATTGGCTGTTAAGTTGGCGTTGACAGAGTGGAGACATTGGCTGGAGGGGACTAAGGAGCCGTTTATGGTGTGGACTGACCATAAGAACATGGAGTACCTGAAATCAGCAAAACGGCTAAACCCCAGACAGGCTAGGGGGGCTTTGTTTTTTGGTCGTTTTAATTTCTCCCTATCTTACAGACCAGGGAGTAAAAATGGCAAACCTGACGCCCTATCCCGGATTCAAGAGCCTGAAGAATCTCAGTCTGCGGGTGAAGAGGAGCTTATCCTTCCTGAAACCGTCAGGTTGTCTTTGTCTCGAGTGGCGGTGGAAAGGGAGGTCCAGGAAGCCATACTTATTACATTCTAAAAAAATATGTTGCACTGTTTCTAATTTTCCACAATAATTACAACAACCTGTATTATGTTTATTAATTATTTTAAGAGTACTGTTTAATCCAGTATGTCCAAACCTTATTCTAGATATAATATCTTCTTCTTTTTTACTTCTATTACATTTCCTAAATTCCCCAACTTTTTTTGGATGCTGTAATAAAATCTAGCATTGCCTCCTCTATCCCACTGTTCTTGCCATTTCTTATACATTTTAATAATATTCTTTGCCTCATTTTTACTTATTTTAATATTTAAATCAACCATATCCTTTTTTGCTGCACTCTTAGCAAAACTATCAGCCAACTCATTTCCTACCACACCAATGTGGGCAGGAATCCAAACTAGTTTAACATGAGAACCATCATTTTTAATCCTAAAAATTGAGTTAATCATATCCAATATAATATCTTGCCTTGAATCTGAATTTAACTTTAGAATACTTATTAATGCACTACTTGAATCTGAACAAATTAAAACTTCGTCCCACACCTTATTATACAATTCTAATAATATTAGAATTCATCATGAATTTTTTTCCCATGATAAATCTTTGACATTAAAAAACTTTGTAGCTGCCTTTACAATGATTTTTATTTTCTCAGTTTTAGTTCTTGCTTGTTCTGAGCAATTTATGATATATGCAAGAAAAGGAATCAATTTTTCCAATGTAATATTACACTGATTATTGTCTTCCCCTCTTTTCCTTTCAAAATTTGCTTTTGGATCATTATCACTATTTTTTACCTCTTTCACTGCTTCAGCAAAGTGATTCTCTTATCAGTTTTAACTTTTTGAATTTCAGCTGCTTCTTTTCTTACCGTGCACCCTGCATATGCTGCAGTATGACTTCCTCCACAGTTACAACATTTAACTGGATTATTTCCACTAAGGATGTTCACCTCCACATTTACCACATGTCTGTTTCCCTTTACAAACGTTCGCAATATGTCCATATTTTGAACATTTATAACATCTGAGAGGTGGTGGAATATAAGCTCTTACATTAAAGCTCATATAACCAATCATCACCTTATCAGGCAGAACTTTATCTTTGAAATCCAGTAGTACAGATGTTCTGTCCATTTTCTCCCCACTCCTGAAAGCCTGTAATCGTTTGATCCCTGTGTTTTATTATTTTCTTTAGCTCCTCCAAGTTTTCTCCAACAGGAATCCCTGATATTACTTTTACTCCTCTTTCTTTCCAGCACTTCTCTTTTACATACCATTTGTATTTTTAGGGCCGTATTATTTTGTTCAGCATTTTTACAAATGATAAGTATGCTTCCATCCCTTAAGACTTTAACTAACTCTACATCTCCAACAACTTTCTTTAATCCATTTGACAAACTGATAGGACTTATTCCAACCATATCCTGTCCAACCTTAAACTTTAATATAATTTTAAAGTTTTCCATCATTATTTTCTTTCTTATTTCAACTCTTCCTCATCAAGAGCTTTTTTACCAACATTTAGTCCCCTTTTAACTTTATCTTCCCCCCCCTCTTCTATTTTCTACCATAGATCATCCTATATCCATATTTTCATCTTCTGAAAGCCCCCCACTACAACTAGCCATCTTGATCCACTCACAATCCAGATTATGCCAAAACCAACTTTAAAATAAATGAATTACTCACCAGATAACGTTTTAAACCCGCTCAGGACGTGCACGCTCTTCCCTCCAAGTCACAAGCTTTTTTGACCGCTCACCAAACGACACCAAGGTTTTGTGAACTTAATTCAAAAACGAGATCACTATTTAAATTTTAAAAAATCAGATATTGATCATGTAACTTTTTTAACCCTACCTCTAACACCGAGCCTTCAAACTCAACAGGGTTGTTATGGTGAAGCAGTGGGGCGGAGCTTGCTTCATGTGACGTCACCGATGACGTGTGAACCACTTCACTGCTTCATTCAGACCGAGTCAGCTGACTGCTTCGAGTTGACTGGCGGAGTTTCAAACATCTGGTGTCTTTAAGATGGATCAAGTTCTGGTTCACATCCCTGTTCTACAGTATTATACGTTACGAACAGATCTCGGTTTGGATATTCGGAGTTTTGGTGGATTATTCTGTCATGGAGCAACCATCTAGGAAATGTTCCCAAGTGTGGGAATATTACTGTTACTTGTCATAATTATTTTCTTTCGTTATTGTTTTTAGGATCTAGGAAGTAAGAGCTTAATGAAGCTCTTGTGGACTTCGTAGTGAAGGACTCCCAGCCTTTCTCTGTATCCAAACCTAGACCACCCATCCAAACAGTTCCTGGTCACACCAGCCTCTGTCCAGTGTGACACTGTCTCTGTAGCGCCACCTGAAGGTAAAACTCTGAACAGTTTATGTGCAGGGTGTGTGGGGTCTGCAGAGATTTTTGCAGCTCTTTTCCTGACCCTAGACCTGTATAAGTCCTGGATGGATATGAATGACACATCAAAAATGCTCACTTCTTTTATTTTTTTTAGTTATTTATTTAAAATGGGACAGTGGAATTTCATAAAACAAATGACAATTCAAGTTTACGAAGCCAGAATTAGCCTAATGGCTATTTTTCATCTGTAACCCCCTACAGTTCACATTGTTTTTAAATTATTATTTTTTCATGAGTTAATTACTCAGAATCTTTTAATAGGTTACTAAAAACACATATGTACAACACGCATATATACATACATAAGTCCTATTATTTACACAAGAGGTGCATCACATTCGCGGGGATCCATTTGGTGCAACAATCACTACTGCCACTAGATGTCACCCAAGGGAACTGAATGTAGCTTCGGGTAGTGAACCACTTTATGAAACAATGGTTCAAAATGATTCTATGCTTCAAAAAACCTCATTTTGACATCACTACCTTAATTACCTTGTTCATGAATGAATACCGGATACACAAACAGCAGTTCATTCCTACATAACTTGTTGCATATGATCATGTGATCGTATGACACTCTTGGATCCAGTTTGAAAAGTTATGTCTATTTGCCAGCAAAGAGGCATTAGCCACTGTGTCCATCCGTCCAGTTCCTCTGGGGATCTGCGTGGAAGAGGTCAAACTGTTGCAAAAGCGGGGTTTTTATTGGGACAGTGACGTCACACGAAGACTGCTGTTATTCCCTGTTTCTGGCTGTGCTGGAAGTAGGTTAATGCGATTTATTTTGAAAGTTCCAGAAAAGTTCTTACTGGCCTTCATGTTGTAACTTATGGCTGGGGTCCCAACAATGGGATGTGTTGGGTTTGTACCAGATGGTAAATGGCCTGCTCTCATATAGCGCTGTATCAAGTCTGAGGACCCCAAAACTCTTAACACACCAATCAGTCATCCAATCTGTTACACACCAGACATGGTGATGTCCTTGGTGACTGAAAGTTGAATTTTAGTCCCATATGACCAGAGCTCCTTCCTCCATACATCTAGGGAAGTGCCCACATGCCTATTGGCAAACTCAGAACATGACAAATAGCTTTTTTCTGGCCACTCTTCCATAAAGCCCAGCTCTATGGAGGCTTCTTGTGGTCCTCTGGACAGATACTCCAGTTTCTGCTGTGTAACTCTGCAGCTCCCCCAGGTTTACCTGCTTCTCTGATTAATGCCCAGCCTGAGAGTTCTGGTGGACGACCCTCTCTTGGCAGGTTTGTTGTGGTTTCATGTGCTTCCCATCTGAAGATGATGGAGCTGCAGAGGAACTTCAAAGATCTGGCTGTTTTTTATAACCCCACCATGACTTGGTCCTTCTCAACAACTTTGTCCCTGACTTGTTAGGAGAGCTCCTTGGTCTTCATAGTGTGATGCCTCCTGCTTGGTGGAGCTGCAGCCTCTGGGGCCTTTCAGAGAAGGTGTGTTTATACTGACAGATCATGTGACTCTTAGAATGCACACAGGTGGACTTTGTTTCAATACTTAGGGGACTTTACAAGGTAACTGGTTGCAGCAGAACTTTTAATACATATGGACCTGCCAATATCAGCTTTTTCTTCTTTTTATATATTTTTCACTAACTTCGACTATTTTGTGCAGATCAACCACATAAGAGTTAAAAATATTTAAATTATAGGTTAGAATGCAACGAGATAAAAAGTCTAGGGTGAATATTTTTGCAAGACACTGTATAAATCTGTGCTAATTGTATGTTTCTGGATATAAACTAGATATTTGTGTTGTAAACAATGACATTCGTTGTCAGTATTAAATAAACTGAACTTTTTGTAAATGATCACAAATGGCCTCATAAAAGATTTTTATTGATTAACAAAGGAAGAACTTTTTCGAACAGATCTGAATTCAATCTGAGGGAAAACAAATCAACCAAAACCAATATGTGACATTGTTTATTAAATGTTCAATAAAAACACAAAAAATAAACAAACAGAAAACAACAAAAACTAAAAGAAAATTAGGAAAAGGATGAGAGTCCAGGATGTTCACATATTTCAGCTGATTTACTGGAACACAGAAGTTGAACAGTAAACTGCATTGAGGAGGAAAAAACACCTTCCAGTAAACTTTATTTTGAAAAGTCTCCGTAACATGGAGGAATGTCTCCAAGAGCAGCAACAACAGGAAGTGGATGTCACATGTGGCAACATGGGTTCTTTCCAGATCTGGGGAAAAGTTGGTTCCACTCAGTGTCCAGAGATGGGAATACTTCCTCCTCCTCAGATTGGACCTGAGCAGCAGCAGCAGATGTTTATTAAATGTCCTGCAGAAACCTCTGCAAATGTTCCTCATGTGGAAAGCTTAGAAAACATCTCTTCTCTGGCTCTCAGGGAGGTCACTCAGCCCCTGCAGCTCCCGCAGACCCTGAGGAGAAGAAGACGAAGAAGAAGAAGCAGAGAGGAGCCAATCAGATGCCACATCTGCACAGAGATGAGGAACTGCACACACACAATGGTTCTCCTGAGAGTGGTTCCTCTAAAAGTTGAACTGACTGTAATCAGAACCGGGCAGGAATTGATCTAATGTCGGTTATGGGTTCTGGAGAAACTGACCTCCAGCACCATGCGGATATGGGCTTTTATTTTGGCGGAGTCTTGGGTGAGCTGCTCAGTGAAGCTGCAAAACAACAGACACAGAGTTAGCATGACTAGCATCTCTCATTTGTAAGAATGGATAGTACTAACGTCAAGGTAACCCAACAGAACTCCATCTGCAACTAAAGAGCACCACAAGCAGCCGACAAGAACGGAAATCTGTGAAATTTACATTTAGTTGGACATTCAGTAACTACTCGTACTCGTTGTCTTCCGCTTCATCCAGGACTGGGTCGCGGGGGCAGCAGACTCAGCAGAGACGCCCAGACGTCCCTCTCTCCAGACACCTCCTCCAGTTCCTCCAGGGGGAACCCGAGGCGTTCCCAGGCCAGCCGAGAGACATAGTCCCTCCAGCGTGTCCTGGGCCTCCTCCAGGTGGGACGTGCCTGGAACACCTCCCGAGGAAGGCGTCCAGGAGGCATCTGGTATAGATGCCAGAGCCACCTCAACTGGCTCCTCTCGATGTGGAGGAGCAGCAGCTCTACTCTGAGCTCCTCACCCTATCTCTAAAGGAGTGCCCGGAGCTTTTTAACCATCTCGGTGTCTTCAGACTGGGTAATGAAAGAGTCCAACCGTGAGTCCCCAGCCTCTATAGAGTACATAGAGTCCATTCAGTTACTAATTCCTGAAAAATGCAACACATTTTTTTTTATTTAACTTGCACCATTATTGTAAAATATTTGAAATGTTATATTTATGATACTTTGTGTAAGGAACCAGAAAATCTAGAAGTAGCATTTAAAAAAATCTGACATGATTTCTGACATCTACAGCAAAAAGAGGAAAATATATTGTGCTTATTTTTAAAATGTTCAAAAGTAAGAACACCTCAGTCCTAGAACCTTCTGCTTCTACATGTTTGCCTTCAACCATATCAGAAGATGCTGATGCTTCCTTTGCTTCCCCCTTCTACCTGTGTGTCTCAAGAAGTCAAGTGAAGATGCAACTGGAGAGACTGAATCTTAATAAGGCTGCAGGTCCAGATCATGTCAGCCCTAGAGTCCTGAAGGTCTGTGCAGAGCAGCTCTGTGGGATTCTGCAGCACCTCTTCAACCTTAGCCTGGCCCAGAAGAAGGTACCGGTGTTGTGGAAGACCTCCTGTCTTGTTCCGGTACCAAAGAAAACTCACCCATCAGTCCTCAATGACTATAGACCTGTTGCCCTAACATCCCACATAATGAAGGTCCTAGAGAGACTCCTGTTGGTCCACCTGAGTAAGCAAACAAACTATCAGGACCTCCTTCAGTTAGCTTATCTCTGTGGAGTTGGAGTTGAAGATGCCATCATGCACCTGCTTCAACAAACCCACTGTCATCTGGACAAAGCCAGCAGCACTGTGAGGATCATGTTCTTTGATTTCTCCAGAACATTTAATACAATCCAACCTGATTTGCTTTGTCAGAAACTCCAGAAGACTCAGGTGGAGACCTCAACAATCTCCTGGATCAAAGACTACCTGACAAACAGACCACAGTTTGTGAGACTGAAGGGTTGTGAGTCTAACCAGGTAGTCAGCAGCACAGGAGCACCACAGGGGACTGTACTCTCACCATTCCTTTTCACTCTGTACACCTCAGACTTCCAGGACAAGACAGACTCCTGTCATCTGCAGAAATACTCAGATGATTCTGCTGTCGTGGGGTGGATCAGAGATGGACAAGAAGCTGAGTACAGGAAGGTGGTGGACCACTTTGTGGCATGGTGTGGAAACAATGATCTCATTTTGAACGTGACTAAAACAAAGGAGATGATTGTAGATTTGAAGAGAAACAGGAATAAGTCAAAAACTATTTCTATCATGGGAGAAGAAGTGGAGGTGGTGGAGGAGTATAAATACCTCGGTGTTCACCTGGACAACAGACTAGAGTGGAGATGCAACTGTGAAGCCATCTACAAGAAGGGACAGAGCAGACTGTACTTCTTGAGGAAGCTTAGGTCCTTTGGTGTTTGCAGCAAGATGCTGCAGATCTTCTATAAGTCTGTTGTGGAGAGTATGATCTCTTCTGCCATCATCTGCTGGGGAAGCAGCATCAGAACCAGGGACTTAAAAAAGCTCAACAAGCTGATAAAGAAGGCTGGTTCTGTTCTGGGGACTCCTCTGGAACCTCTGGAGATCATTGTGGAAAGAAGGATTCTTCATAAAATGAAGAACATTATGGAGAACCCTGAGCATCCTCTTCATGAGACTGTCCTACAACAACAGTGTCTTCAGTCAGAGGCTTCTTCAGATCTGCTGTAAGACGGAGCGCTACAGGAGATCCTTCCTGCCCACAGCCATCAGCATCTACAACGACTCTTTGAAGAAACCTTCATAATATGAGCTACAACAACATTTAATTTACCTTTGGGATTAATAAAGTATTTTTGAATTGAATTGAATCAGTCTGTTGTGGCGACTACCATTTTCTTTGCTGCAGTGGCCTGGGTGAAGGTATCAAGGTATCACAGCATCAAAGCGTCAAGGCAAAAGATGCCAATAGACTGAATCAACTCATCACCTATCACCATGTCCACTGGACAAGTTAAAGAGTAGGTTCAGCAGCAGACGTATCCAGCCACCTGGCTCTAAGGAACATTACAGAACTTTCCTAAGGAACGCTCTGTAATGTTCCTTAGACAGTCCACCTCTTGCCCTAGACTGCTGGAGATCAGCACCAGCTCCCCCGTGACCCACTATGGAATAAGTGGTATAGAAGATGAATGAATGAATTTTAACATGGGAGTTTTCTAGAATATTCTGAGCATATTTCCAGGTTCCTCTGTCCTTGTTGTCACGGTGATGATGAACCTACGCTGTTAGCTGAGTCGTCTTCCTGTCGATGAATCGCAGAGCCTCATCAAGGTTCATCTCAACAAAGAACCCAAATCCGACAGCCACAAAGATCCTGGATGAGTCGTCGCTGAGAAGAAGAGAAGAACAAATCAGAACCAGGACCAAGGGTCGGCAACCACATCTACATTGTTCAAGACGCCATGACCCAGGGTACTGGTGTCACCGCAGTCTGGTCCATCCCAGCCGGATCATGTGTACGCTGTACATGGAGGCAGGAACTTACACTTGTGCCTGAACGTAGAAGTTACAGCCGAGGTCCACGTCGGCCTTCAGCTGCTGGGAGCCCGCCTCCTGCAGGAACACACAGTGACATCACTGTGACATCACTAAAGCCATGACAGCTCTGATTTTATTTATTTATTTTATTTAAGTAAAGATAACTACTCCTATTCTATGATGAATAGATTTCATATAAACATGAAGAGCTATAAACAAAATTTAAAGAAGAAAAAAAGCTAAACTAAAAAATGTAATTATTTAAGTTAGAAATCTTTTATTATAAAATAAAATGAATAAATAATGATACATGTAAAAAGTGTGGAAATGTTCATCAAACCTGAAAAACAAAACTCAAATTTCTGCTAAATCGTACTTAAAAGTGCACGCTGTTGGGCGTGGCGCTGATGGTGTAGGGGTTAAGCACGCGACCATATGCAGAGGCTACAGTCCTCGAAGCAGCAGTCTCGGGTTCGAGTCCCGGACCCGGCGACATTTGCCAAATGTCTCCCCCTCTTTCCTGTCTAAATAAATAAAGGCCACTAGTGCCAAAAAATAATAAAAACTGCACGCAGTTTTTAACTCTAGTAATTTAAAGTTTCTGAAAGTCTGGAATTTAATTCCCAACATTAAAATAAATGTGGAAATAAATCAATAAAGGGCCTAAAAGTAAAGATATGCAATTATACATTCCAGAGTAAAAACAGTCTTTTTAATGTCCGGAGCTGCTCAGCAGTGAGACGTTTTTGTGTTTTTCTAAAGAAAACGACTGAAAACTGGAAACTGCAAAACAAGAAGTCGCCTCAGGCAGGCTTCTGTTTCATTCATTTTATCTTCTTGGTATAAACCTCGAATGGATAATCCCAACAGTAGGAATCTATTCCTGAAAGATGCTATCTGTCTTCTTCTCCAGGATTGATTGACCACTGCTCTGTAAAATGCACCTATAAGACATTTTGCCCACAGCGCCTCCTGCTGACCAAGCAGCTGAAGAAATTGAGGATTACTTTGTGTGAAGTGACTTTTTAAAACAGAGTGAAAGGAAAACTGTGACAGAGTGATGCATCTTTCCAGACAAAGAGTCTGTGTATCACAGTGTTGGTACCTGCAGACTCTGGATGGTGTTCTTCAGCTGCAGGTACTGAGAGATCTTCTCATAGACCTGATCCCTCTGCTCCAACACCTTCCTGCCAAACACCAGCAGATAGTTTCATTAGAGATTATGTCTGAAGACCATCATCATTTATCTGTCTGTAGAGCAACAAGTCTCCGACTGAAGACCATCATCATGTCTCTGTCTGAAGACCATCATGTCTCTGTCTGAAGACCATCATCATGTCTCTGTCTTAAGACCATCATCATTTATCTGTCTGTAGAGCAACAAGTCTCTGTCTGAAGACCATCAAGTCTCCGACTGAAGACCATCATCATGTCTCTGTCTGAAGACCATCATGTCTCTGACTGAAGACCATCATCATGTCTCTGTCTGAAGACCATCATCATTTATCTGTCTGTAGACCAACAAGTCTCTGTCTGAAGACCATCATGTCTCCGACTGAAGACCATCATCATGTCTCTGTCTGAAGACCATCATGTTTCTGACTGAAGACCATCATGTCTCTGTCTGAAGACCATCATGTCTCCGACTGAAGACCATCATCATGTCTCTGTCTGAAGACCATCATGTTTCTGACTGAAGACCATCATGTCTCTGTCTGAAGACCATCATGTCTCTGTCTGAAGACCATCATGTCTCTGTTCGAAGACCATCATGTCTCTGTCTGAAGACCATCATGTCTTTGTCTGAAGACCATCATGTCTCTGACTGAAGACCATCATGTCTCTGACTGAAGACCATCATCATGTCTCTGTCTGAAGACCATCATGTCTCTGTCTGAAGACCATCGTCATGTCTCTGACTGAAGACCATCATGTCTCTGTCTGAAGACCATCATGTCTCTGACTGAAGACCATCATGTCTCTGTCTGAAGACCATCATGTCTCTGACTGAAGACCATCATGTCTCTGACTGAAGACCATCATGTCTCTGACTGAAGACCATCATGTCTCTGACTGAAGACCATCATGTCTCTGTCTGAAGACCATCATCATGTCTCTGACTGAAGACCATCATGTCTCTGTCTGTAGACCATCATGTCTCTGTCTGTAGACCATCATGTCTCTGTCTGAAGACCATCATGTCTCTGACTGAAGACCATCATGTCTCTGACTGAAGACCATCATGTCTCTGTCTGAAGACCATCATGTCTCTGTCTGAAGACCATCATGTCTCTGACTGAAGACCATCATGTCTCTGACTGAAGACCATCATCATTTATCTGTCTGTAGACCAACAAGTCTCTGACTGAAGACCATCATCATGTCTCTGTCTGAAGACCATCATGTCTCTGACTGAAGACCATCATGTCTCTGACTGAAGACCATCATGTCTCTGTCTGAAGACCATCATGTCTCTGTCTGAAGACCATCATGTCTCTGACTGAAGACCATCATGTCTCTGACTGAAGACCATCATCATGTCTCTGACTGAAGACCATCATCATGTCTCTGTCTGAAGACCATCATGTCTCTGACTGAAGACCATCATGTCTCTGACTGAAGACCATCATGACTCTGTCTGAAGACCATCATGTCTCTGACTGAAGACCATCATGTCTCTGACTGAAGACCATCATGTCTCTGTCTGAAGACCATCATCATGTCTCTGACTGAAGATCATCATGTCTCTGTCTGAAGACCATCATGTCTCTGTCTGAAGACCATCATGTCTCTGACTGAAGACCATCATGTCTCTGACTGAAGACCATCAGGTCTCTGTCTGAAGACCATAATGTCTCTGACTGAAGACCATCATGTCTCTGACTGAAGACCATCATGTCTCTGTCTGAAGACCATCATGTCTCTGACTGAAGACCATCAGGTCTCTGTCTGAAGACCATCATGTCTCTGACTGAAGACCATCATGTCTCTGACTGAAGACCATCATGTCTCTGACTGAAGACCATCACGTCTCTGACTGAAGACCATCATGTCTCTGACTGAAGACCATCACGTCTCTGTCTGAAGATCATCATGTCTCTGACTGAAGATCATCATGTCTCTGACTGAAGACCATTAAGTCTCTGACTGAAGATCATCATGTCTCTGTCTGAAGATCATCATGTCTCTGACTGAAGATCATCATGTCTCTGTCTGAAGACCATCATGTCTCTGTCTGAAGACCATCATCATGTCTCTGACTGAAGATCATCATGTCTCTGTCTGAAGACCATCATGTCTCTGTCTGAAGACCATCATCATGTCTCTGACTGAAGATCATCATGTCTCTGTCTGAAGACCATCATGTCTCTGTCTGAAGACCATCATGTCTCTGACTGAAGACCATCAGGTCTCTGTCTGAAGACCATCATGTTTCTGACTGAAGACCATCATGTCTCTGACTGAAGACCATCATGTCTCTGACTGAAGACCATCATGTCTCTGTCTGAAGACCATCATCATGTCTCTGACTGAAGATCATCATGTCTCTGACTGAAGACCATCATCATGTCTCTGACTGAAGACCATCAGGTCTCTGTCTGAAGACCATCATGTCTCTGACTGAAGACCATCATGTTTCTGAGTGAAGACCATCATGTCTCTGACTGAAGACCATCATGTCTCTGACTGAAGATCATCATGTCTCTGACTGAAGACCATTAAGTCTCTGACTGAAGACCATCATGTCTCTGACTGAAGATCATCATGTCTCTGACTGAAGACCATCATGTCTCTGTCTGAAGACCATCATCATGTCTCTGACTGAAGATCATCATGTCTCTGACTGAAGATCATCATGTTTCTGACTGAAGACCATCATGTCTCTGACTGAAGACCATCATGTCTCTGACTGAAGACCATCATGTCTCTGTCTGAAGACCATCATCATGTCTCTGACTGAAGATCATCATGTCTCTGACTGAAGACCATCATCATGTCTCTGACTGAAGACCATCAGGTCTCTGTCTGAAGACCATCATGTCTCTGACTGAAGACCATCATGTTTCTGAGTGAAGACCATCATGTCTCTGACTGAAGACCATCATGTCTCTGACTGAAGATCATCATGTCTCTGACTGAAGACCATTAAGTCTCTGACTGAAGACCATCATGTCTCTGACTGAAGATCATCATGTCTCTGACTGAAGACCATCATGTCTCTGTCTGAAGACCATCATCATGTCTCTGACTGAAGATTATCATGTCTCTGTCTGAAGACCATCATGTCTCTGTCTGAAGACCATCATCATGTCTCTGACTGAAGATCATCATGTCTCTGTCTGAAGACCATCATGTCTCTGTCTGAAGACCATCATGTCTCTGACTGAAGACCATCAGGTCTCTGTCTGAAGACCATCATGTTTCTGACTGAAGACCATCATGTCTCTGACTGAAGACCATCATGTCTCTGACTGAAGACCATCATGTCTCTGTCTGAAGACCATCATCATGTCTCTGACTGAAGATCATCATGTCTCTGTCTGAAGACCATCATGTCTCTGACTGAAGACCATCAGGTCTCTGACTGAAGACCATCATGTCTCTGACTGAAGACCATCATCATGTCTCTGACTGAAGACCATCATGTCTCTGACTGAAGACCATCATGTCTCTGACTGAAGACCATCATGTCTCTGTCTGAAGACCATCATCATGTCTCTGACTGAAGATCATCAGGTCTCTGTTTGAAGACCATCATGTCTCTGACTGAAGACCATCATGTCTCTGACTGAAGACCATCATGTCTCTGACTGAAGACCATCATGTCTCTGTCTGAAGACCATCATCATGTCTCTGTCTGAAGATCATCATGTCTCTGACTGAAGACCGTCATGTCTCTGTCTGAAGACCATCATCATGTCTCTGTCTGAAGACCATCATGTCTCTGTCTGAAGACCATCATGTCTCTGTCTGAAGACCATCATGTCTCTGTCTGAAGACCATCATGTCTCTGTCTGAAGACCATCATGTCTCTGTCTGAAGACCATCATGTCTCTGACTGAAGACCATCATGTCTCTGTCTGAAGACCATCATGTCTCTGTCTGAAGACCATCATGTCTCTGTCTGAAGACCATCATGTCTCTGTCTGAAGACCATCATGTCTCTGTCTGAAGACCATCATCATGTCTCTGTCTGAAGACCATCATGTCTCTGTCTGAAGACCATCATGTCTCTGTCTGAAGACCATCATGTCTCTGACTGAAGACCATCATGTCTCTGTCTGAAGACCATCATGTCTCTGTCTGAAGACCATCATGTCTCTGACTGAAGACCATCATGTCTCTGACTGAAGACCATCATGTCTCTGTCTGAAGACCATCATCATGTCTCTGACTGAAGACCATCATCATGTCTCTGACTGAAGACCATCATGTCTCTGACTGAAGACCATCATGTCTCTGACTGAAGACCATCATGTCTCTGTCTGAAGACCATCATCATGTCTCTGACTGAAGATCATCAGGTCTCTGTTTGAAGACCATCATGTCTCTGACTGAAGACCATCATGTCTCTGACTGAAGACCATCATGTCTCTGACTGAAGACCATCATGTCTCTGTCTGAAGACCATCATCATGTCTCTGTCTGAAGATCATCATGTCTCTGACTGAAGACCGTCATGTCTCTGTCTGAAGACCATCATCATGTCTCTGTCTGAAGACCATCATGTCTCTGTCTGAAGACCATCATGTCTCTGTCTGAAGACCATCATGTCTCTGTCTGAAGACCATCATGTCTCTGACTGAAGACCATCATGTCTCTGTCTGAAGACCATCATGTCTCTGTCTGAAGACCATCATGTCTCTGTCTGAAGACCATCATGTCTCTGTCTGAAGACCATCATGTCTCTGTCTGAAGACCATCATGTCTCTGTCTGAAGACCATCAGGTCTCTGTCTGAAGACCATCATGTCTCTGTCTGAAGACCATCATGTCTCTGTCTGAAGACCATCATCATGTCTCTGACTGAAGACCATCATGTCTCTGTCTGAAGACCATCATGTCTCTGTCTGAAGACCATCATGTCTCTGTCTGAAGACCATCATGTCTCTGTCTGAAGACCATCAGGTCTCTGTCTGAAGACCATCATGTCTCTGTCTGAAGACCATCATGTCTCTGTCTGAAGACCATCATGTCTCTGTCTGAAGACCATCATGTCTCTGACTGAAGACCATCATGTCTCTGTCTGAAGACCATCATGTCTCTGTCTGAAGACCATCATGTCTCTGTCTGAAGACCATCATGTCTCTGTCTGTAGACCATCATGTCTCTGACTGAAGACCATCATGTCTCTGTCTGAAGACCATCATGTCTCTGTCTGAAGACCATCATGTCTCTGTCTGAAGACCATCATGTCTCTGACTGAAGACCATCATGTCTCTGTCTGAAGACCATCATGTCTCTGTCTGAAGACCATCATGTCTCTGTCTGAAGACCATCATGTCTAGGTCTGACAGTACTTTTGAACGAGTGTCACTTACCGCAGGTCTCTCCTCAGGACGTCGTTAATGAAGACCTCATACTGGAGAACCTTCTGATCCACACTGTCAGCACCAGCAGGAGGAACCATACTCTGATTCTACCGTTTTCTGTTAAAGAACAAAAAGGAAGCCAGTTTCCAGCTGCGGTGGTCTCAGAGTCCAGCTGTGATCCAGCTGTGATCCTCGGATTCTCTGTCTGAAGATTATTTCACCGCTTTAACACGAACCTTCTCGTTGGAACTGTTAGCATGTTGCTACCGTATCACTGCACACCGGAAACACCTGTTGTTCTTTTCTGTTTTTGGTGGTTGGCAAACTACCTGATGGTGAATGTGCGCCACCTACTGGTAAGGAGCTGTTCAGGACAGAAACTAAATTCTCTTCATGTACCCAATTACCGCTAAACAACGAGAAATGATCAGTATAACCGTGTTTCGCTACGTGTACTTCTGTGTTCATTCATTATTCTATTTTTGGAAATGAAATCAAATTCTGAAAAGCTTGTCAGTTTGGATTTCTGATTCGTATGAATTAAAGAAAAAACAGAAATGGCTTTATTTTGCTTTAATAAATTCGTGTATGGTTCGTTCTTTGGTTTTTCCGTTTCAAAATAATACGGAAAAAACGAAAAATTTGGCGTTTTTTTTATTTGTTTTTGTATTTGTTTGTTTTAAAATGTAATTAGAAAAACAACGATTCTAAAAATGAAAAAGGCTGTGGTTTTCTCATTCATTTTAATGGTTAATGAAAGACAGGTTTTATGTTTTGTTTGGTCACCATGTTAAGTGTATGGAGGACCGATCCTGACAAAATTAAAAATAAAAGCAGAAATATAAATGTTTTGTTTTTCCTTTTCCTTACACATGCCTTTGTTCTTTTTACATTTCCTCGTCACTCTTTTTCCTTTACCGTATGCATTTCTGCTTCATTATGCAAATGAGGAGGGCTGCCTTCTTCTCTCCAGCTCCTCTCCTATTGGTCAATATACAGGAAGAAGGAGGATCCATGTGCAGGCCGAGGGTGTGTCCCAATTCAGGGGTTGGATCCTTCCAAGTTCGTACTTGTAGGCCGATTACATCACAGCGCGGCGCGTTAGGTCTGTCAGATGCTGCCGACAAATGTGTCCTTCTTTTGCCCGATTTGAAGGATGACTTGTGATTATCCTTCGCGGTCCATCTTTTCCCATGATTCATTGCAGGTCGAAGCGTTTTGGTCAAACAGGGGCAGCCATGGCGGACCATAGTGGCAAAACCTGTGAGTAAACTGTGAAAAATTACACTTTCTGTGACACAAATGAACTTTTACAATGTTTTTAGTGCGGGAATATAACTATGTAGACGTGAAATATCTACTTGATTCATCAAGACTTCGCTTAATTTCAAACGTGCTCCGACGTGTTCGGAGTTTTCCGCTCCCACCGTAGTAACTGCCGGCTTGCCTCGCCAGACCTACTGGCGGTGGAGCGAGCTAGACCCGGTAGAGATCTGACCGGACTATCGGTACTGAGCTCCTGCTGCCAGTCATCACAGTGAACGTTAAACACAAGTGATTTCTAACAGTTTATGTTAGTATTATTTTCATGTATTGTGTCATTTGTTCATGTAAGTCGATTTAATATTACAGGTGATATTAAAGTTAACCTGAATAAATGGACGATTTTATGTAATCTTACCGTATCGCTGAAGATTGTGATTGAGAATAAATAAGCTTTTAAATATTCATTTTTGATGAAGAAATGTGCTATATGTGTTTTTAAAAGTATATTTATAATTCAGCTAGCATTATAATTCATGATTCCAGGTACAGCTGAAGAGAAATACACTTTCAAATGCAAGCAAATCTCAGCAAAGAAGTGAAAAGTTTGAAAGAGCTTGTTTTAGGCATTTGCATAGAAATATTTTAATATGTTCTGCAAATTAAGACAAATGTAAAATAAAAAAAAATACTTTTTTTACACTAATATTAAGCAAGATGGCTTTTTTTTTCTTGTTTAGGTACAAAGCAGCAGACGGGTCAGTTTATGAAGCTCAGGGGTGAGAACCACCACCTTTTTACTGGAGTTAAAAACTCAGCCATCGTGGCTTGGAGGTACAATAACAACATTCTTTACAGTCAGTTTCTGTCCAGTTTCAATAACTCCTATCTTTCTCGTACTTGTACTCGCACTCGTCGTCTTCCGCTTATCCGGGACCGGGTCGCGGGGGCAGCAGACTCAGCAGAGACGCCCAGACGTCCCTCTCTCCAGACACCTCCTCCAGCTCCTCCAGGGGGAGCCCAAGGCGTTCCCAGGCCAGCCGAGAGACATAGTCCCTCCAGCGTGTCCTGGGCCGTCCCCTGGGCCTCCTTCCGGAGGGACGTGCCTGGAACACCTCCCAAGGAAGGCATCCAGGAGACATCCGGTATAGATGCCCGAGCCACCTCAACTGGCTCCTGGATGGCCGAGCTCCTCACCCTATCTCTAAGGGAGTGCCCGGCCACCCTACGGAGGAAGCTCATTTCAGCCGCTTGTATCCGGGATCTCGTTCTTTCGGTCATGACCCAAAGTTCATGGCCATAGATGAGGGTAGGAATGTAGACCGACCAGTAAATTGAGAGCTTTGCTTTTCGGATCAGCTCTCTCTTCACCACAACGGACCGACACAGTGCCACTATTACTGCAGCAGCTGCACCGATCCGTCTGTCGATCTCCCGCTCCATTCTTCCCTCACTCCTGAACAAGACCCCGAGATACTTGAACTCCTCCACTTGAGGCAGGAACTCCCCTCCAACCTGAAGAGGACAAGCCACCCTTTTTCGGTTGAGAACCATGGCCTCGGACTTGGAGGAGCTGATCTTCATCCCAGCCGCTTCACACTCGGCTGCGAACCGCCCCACTGCATGCTGGAGGTCATTCTGCAGGGTTCTGGCAGTGCTCCTCCTGTTCCTCCTTGTACAAAGGTGGAGGTAGTGGTCCTGCTGCTGGGTTGTTGCCCTCCTACGGCCTCCTCCACGTCTCCTGGTGTACTGGCCTGTCTCCTGGTAGCGCCTCCAGGTTCTGGACACTACGCTGATAGACACAGCAAACCTTCTTGCCACAGCTCACATTGATGTGCCATCCTGGATGAGCTGCACCACCTGAGCCACTTGTGTGGGTTGTAGAGTCCGTCTCATGCTACCACGAGTGTGAAAGCACCACCAACATTCAAAAGTGACCAAAACATCAGCCAGAAAGCATCGGTACTGAGAAGTGGTCTGTGGTCCCCACCTTCAGAACCACTCCTTTATTGAGTGTCTTGATAATCACCAAATATTTCCTCCTGTTGTCTTTTCCATTTGAACAACAAGATGTTAAATTAATTGTCAATCAGTGTTGCTTCCTAAGTGGACAGTTTGATTTCACAGAAGTTTGATTTATATGGAGTTTTATTGTGTTGGTTAAGTGTTCCTTTTTACTGTATGCAGCCAAGTATAATATTATAGATGTGATTAATGTTTGAGGGGTATAACTAATTGTAATATTTTGTGAGCACCATCTTCTAATTCTGCATATTCCGATTACCTCTTAGTGATGTGGCAGCCATCAATTCAGCCAGTCCTTTAAACCCACTTGATGGACGATGACGTGGACAGTGGAGAGAGACATCACAAACATCTGTAGACCACCTGTGTGATGCTTCACTCACCATCCAAAAAGACTAACCAAAGGTCTCAGTTGCAGCATCCATCCAAGTCTCTGACCTTGTGAAAGATTTAGTCACATCGTCAGAGACTTTCTGTTCAGAAAGACATCTGCCTCTTTGTTCTGTTGAAGAGGTTTTTCCAGGAACTGGTCACTCAGGTTGATCCTGCTGTCTCCATTATAAATACTTGTACATAGTTTTATTTTATACCTTTTGTCTTATAATCTTGATCTGTTTGAATGTTGTTTTTTTCCACATTCTATTTAAAATGTTATTTGTAATTTTCAAAATAAACTGTGTTTAGAAATTTAAATGAAGTTGATGTATTGTTAGATCAAATGGAAATAAAATACATTGGTGACAAAAATAATTTAGAAATTTATTAGAACACCTTAAAACTTTAAGAAACAATCTGAACAAAACTTAATATTATTTCTTATATAGCATCTTATTTCAGTACCATTCTTTCTAAGATGGAAAACAGTCTGTCCATTCTCTGTAGCCTCATGTCCTCCCTGATCAACTCCATCATCTCTGTTCCTCTTTCTTTTCTGACTCCTTCCTGCTGGCTCACTGTCTTCCTTCTCCATCTGGTTGTCCACCGCTTCGCTTGGCCCTGGAGTGTCCTCAGGGATGGAGGTAATCAGGACAGGAGGTGTTGTGGAAGACCTCTGACCCAACATCTCATCCATAAAGACAAACCAGGTCCAAGTAGCAGCAGTGGGCTTTTCACTGACTCCCTCTCCTGACCCTGGATACTAACAATCCTAAAGTTAGATGGAATAAAAAAAGAGTTGACTAAACAGAGAAACCAACAAGACTTTTAGAAATATTTTTTATTTGTGTGTGACATGAGAACTTATGAACATACTTTATATTTCTTTTTCAAATTGTCCCACTTTTTTTGACCTGCAAGGGGCTGACCTTCCCCTGTTGGACCATCTTCTCCTGAATTGTCCTGAACCAAAAGAAGTATGTTAATCACTGGATGGATATTTATGAAAGTTAGAAAGATAGGAGTTATTGAAACTGGACAGAAACTGACTGTAAAGAATGTAGTTATTGTACCTCCAAGCCACGATGGCTGAGTTTTTAGCTCCAGTAAAAAGGTGGTGGTTCTCAGCCCTGAGCTTCATAAACTGACCCGTCTGCTGCTTTGTACCTAAACAAGAAAAACAAGAAAAAAAACATCTTGCTTAAAATTAGTGTAAAATAAGTCTTTTTTAATTCTTCTCTTCTTCTGCGGGCAGTTCGCAACAAATTCAGAGGTACATAGCGCCACCTACTGTACATCATTGTATAACTCCACCCACAATATCCTGAGCCTGAGATCACGTGACACCAAGTCGCTGATGTAAATTCGTATTCTCATAGAAAATAAATCGTATTCATAAACTGTTATAGCATATTGTATTCATAAAGAATAAACCACAACTGTAAACTTGAACTTTGTGTTTGTAATTTCTTGAAGTTGTAACATTTTATTTTGTATTCTTATAGAGAAAATATACAAAACCTCTTTTAGATTTTAGTTATGCACAACTATTGACTAACATGCACACATTTCCATCTTTACAGACACATTGTTTTTGACAGCATTCTTACCCCATAATTTCAGGGGAACAGAATTTCACACAATTTCTATAATCAATGCAGGGATTGAGTGCAGCCATTGCGACCTACCTTGTAGAATTGCGCACACTGATGATACGCCACAGGTCGCTTACCTGAAAGCCCTCTTATCAATACGTCTTACCTGTGCAAGTTCCATTTTGACGAAGGTTAGGGAAAATCTTTTTTTATTTATTTCATGTCTTATTTTCCTTGAGTATTACTTCTTGTTTTAAGTTTACATTACAGTGAGCTTGTAGGACATTTTTGAATGACTTTAGTTTGACGTCTGTAATATCGTTATTATACTGTAAACCAAATTACTCCCATTGTTTAGCGTCAAACACATGGATCATGACAAACAAGGTCTATTTGTGGCTCTAATATACTACTATATTTTTGAATATTGGTTATTCTGTATCTGTCACTGTATCATTTCAGGTGCAGTGTGGGCCCATTTTCACTGAGCCACACATACTACTCACACAGCTTATTTATGAACAAAGTGTATTGAAACAAAACAATATGAGAAATTCTCCTCCTCACATATAAAGCCCTTAATGATCTAGCTCCATCATACATCAGAGATCTGATTGGTCCATATGTTCCTAACAGAGCACTTTGTTCTCAGACTGCAGGTTTACTGGTGGTTCCTAGAGTCTCTAGAAGTAGAATGGGAGGCAGATCCTTTAGTTATCAGACTCCTCTCCTGTGGAACCAGCTCCCAGTTTTAGTCCGTGAGGCAGACACCCTGTCTACTTTTAAGGCTAGGCTTAAAACTTTCCTTTTTGATAAAGCTTATAGTTAGAATGGCTTAGGTTATCCTGAGCTATCTCTGTAGTTATGTTGCTAAAGGCTTAGGCTGCTGGAGGACATAATGACCACTTTCACCTTCTTCGCTACATTCTCATACTACTCTCCAATTTTGCATTATTTGCTGTTATTTCAGCTTTTAACTTTGTTCTCTCTTTTCTCTTCTTAGAAGCTACACCTGGCCTGACTCTGTGTCTACCTGTGACACCTTTCTGGAGAGGGGAATCATCCGAGCTTCTGCTGGCAACAACTTAATGCTCACCTTCTACAGATGATCCACATGGCCCTGTCTTTTAGTGTTTAACCCTTTCTCTCTCCTAGACATGGCTACTGACTGAGCTTTTAGATAGAAAACTTTTAACCAATTTTAATAATAAACTGAATTTGACTATTTGATGATTATGATTAATTACAATGTATGAATCTGACTTAAAATCTGTCTGATTGGATTGAATGGACTTTGTAAAGTGCCTTGAGATGAAATGTGTTGTGAATTGGTGCTTTATAAATAAAACTGAATTGAAATGAAGCTTCAGAGGTTTGCAAATGACACCACTGTTATTGGACTGATCCAGGTCAGTGATGAGTCTTCATACAGACAGGAGGTGGATCGGCTGGTACACTGGTGCGGTCAGCCTTGGTGCCGCAGATTAAAAGGCTTAGTCCACCTTGGTCTTCAGTCTGGTCCGTGTAGAATGTTCTGAGCCTCAGAACGAAGACAGTGAGCAGAAGTGTATTTTGTAAGCAGATCAGATACCTAAACTGGGGCCTGGCTGTGTAGTGCTCTGTATGTTAGTGTCAGGATAGTAAAATGTCAATGTAGAGTATAAAATGGGGATCATGTGAACTCATTTGCTGGAGCATGTCAGTAACCTGGCTGCAGCACTTTTTCTGGCTTGGAGGCGGAAAAGGGATAATTTATCCAAACCAGTAAACAGGGAATTAGAATAATCTAACGTGATGACGAAAATGCATGGATTATTCTTATTTATGTTTAGACGCTGCTCATTATTTTCTGGCCGCTCTGGTTCTGGGGTTGAATTGTTGTCGTCACCTGACTGAGAGCCAAAATGGCGTCCTTTCAGGCTGTTTTCAGCCCACTCAACATTAAAACAGAAAATACAACACAAGTCTGAGTTTCTGTGTTTTCTGAAGAAATTCGTGAAAAACTTGATAATAAACTGTCTGTATTTACAGGTGAAATAATTGCTATAATCTTAGTGTTACAATAGATTGATTTGGTAAAACCTGATAGGGCATTCATTTGTTCAGACTCTACAGCAGCATTCAATAGATTTCAAAAGAAACAGCAAGAAGTGATTGGTTGATGGAAATATTTACATTACTTTTAAGAATACAAAGAGCTGGAATTGATGTACAATTATGCTGGGTTCCTGGGTTCTGTTGGGTTGCTGCACATGTTGGTGTGGAGGGAAATGAAAAGCAAATGAAACTGCAAAGAGAACATTGAAACTTAATAATGATGAAATAATGAATGATCTGTTTGGAAAAGGTGAGGCCAAATCACTAATAGGAGCAGTAGTGAGGGATATATGGCAGGACAGGTGGGACACTGATACTAAAGGAAGACATTATTACAGAATACAGAAATCAATTAAGGTGAAGGTCTTCATATGAAAGTGCAGAAGAGAGGAAGTGATCTTTACAAGGTTAAGATTGGGGCACACTGGATTAAAATCAAGTCTTTATTTAATGGCTAAGTGTATTTCTAATGAATGTGATGTCTAGTGTGTCCATGAGGATGTATTGTTTTGAGGTGTAGCAATTATGATTATGAAAGGAGTATAATTCATGAAAGGATCTATGGGTTGGAACGGGGATGGAACTTGGAAGGAATATTATTAATGGCAATACAAGTGAATGTTGTAAAGCGTTATTTGTATTCTAAAAGATACACATTTAGTCCATATTATACAGGTCCTTCTCAAAATATTAGCATATTGTGATAAAGTTCATAAAGTTCATAAATATCAGAAAGGTTATACCTGTAGTTAGGACAGGAGCTGTGATTGGCTCAAAGTTTAGATAAGAAACCTCGTTGTTCAGACGTCAGATCCTTGTTTCTCAGTCAGATGCTGTTTTCCAGGATGTTCATTTGTGCTCTTTCACAAAAGTGCAAAGTTAAAGTAAAGCTTTAGATTAGATAGACAAAACAGAACCTTTGTGTGAAAATAGTTCTGGACATTATTGTGAAATGCTCTTCGAGATAAGTTAAATATAAATAGGTTAACTTGTTCCTAATGAAGAACTGTGATTTAGGTTCTAAGTCAGGTGTTGTTCTGCTTTAAGAACGAGAACCTGTTCCTGTCCACTGGTATTAGAAGGTTTTAAGATGAATAAACTATTAGCTACCCTGTTGAGTTGATCAGTCACTGTATAGTCCAAGTAATGTACAGGTCCTTCTCAAAAAATTAGCATATTGTGATAAAGTTCATTATTTTCCATAATGTCATGATGAAAATGTAACATTTATATATTTTAGATTCATTGCACACTAACTGAAATATTTCAGGTCTTTTATTGTCTTAATACGGATGATTTTGGCATACAGCTCATGAAAACCCAAAATTCCTATCTCACAAAATTAGCATATCATTAAAAGGGTCTCTAAACGAGCTATGAACCTAATCATCTGAATCAATGAGTTAACTCTAAACACCTGCAAAAGATTCCTGAGGCCTTTAAAACTCCCAGCCTGGTTCATCACTCAAAACCCCAATCATGGGTAAGACTGCCGACCTGACTGCTGTCCAGAAGGCCACTATTGACACCCTCAAGCAAGAGGGTAAGACACAGAAAGACATTTCTGAACGAATAGGCTGTTCCCAGAGTGCTGTATCAAGGCACCTCAGTGGGAAGTCTGTGGGAAGGAAAAAGTGTGTCAGAAAACGCTGCACAACGAGAAGAGGTGACCGGACCCTGAGGAAGATTGTGGAGAAGGGCCGATTCCAGACCTTGGGGGACCTGCGGAAGCAGTGGACTGAGTCTGGAGTAGAAACATCCAGAGCCACCGTGCACAGGCGTGTGCAGGAAATGGGCTACAGGTGCCACATTCCCCAGGTCAAGCAGCTTTTGAACCAGAAACAGCGGCAGAAGCGCCTGACCTGGGCTACAGAGAAGCAGCACTGGACTGTTGCTCAGTGGTCCAAAGTACTTTTTTCGGATGAAAGCAAATTCTGCATGTCATTCGGAAATCAAGGTGCCAGAGTCTGGAGGAAGACTGGGGAGAAGGAAATGCCAAAATGCCAGAAGTCCAGTGTCAAGTACCCACAGTCAGTGATGGTCTGGGGTGCCGTGTCAGCTGCTGGTGTTGGTCCACTGTGTTTTATCAAGGGCAGGGTCAATGCAGCTAGCTATCAGGAGATTTTGGAGCACTTCATGCTTCCATCTGCTGAAAAGCTTTATGGAGATGAAGATTTCATTTTTCAGCATGACCTGGCACCTGCTCACAGTGCCAAAACCACTGGTAAATGGTTTACTGACCATGGTATCACTGTGCTCAATTGGCCTGCCAACTCTCCTGACCTGAACCCCATAGAGAATCTGTGGGATATTGTGAAGAGAACGTTGAGAGACTCAAGACCCAACACTCTGGATGAGCTAAAGTCCGCTATCGAAGCATCCTGGGCCTCCATAAGACCTCAGCAGTGCCACAGGCTGATTGCCTCCATGCCACGCCGCATTGAAGCAGTCATTTCTGCAAAAGGATTCCTGACCAAGTATTGAGTGCATAACTGTACATGATTATTTGAAGGTTGATGTTTTTTGCATTAAAAACACTTTTCTTTTATTGGTCGGATGAAATATGCTAATTTTGTGAGATAGGAATTTTGGGTTTTCATGAGCTGTATGCCAAAATCATCCGTATTAAGACAATAAAAGACCTGAAATATTTCAGTTAGTGTGCAATGAATCTAAAATATATGAATGTTACATTTTCATCATGACATTATGGAAAATAATGAACTTTATCACAATATGCTAATATTTTGAGAAGGACCAGTATAGTGTTTGTTTTTCGATTAGAATGTAACCTGAAGTATACGCCCTGAGATGACACACTCCGGTACAGTAGGTGGCGATATGCACCTAAAACGTTGGTTGCGAGACGCCAATAAAAAAAAAAAGATCAGCAGCAGACGGTCAGTGTGACGTCAGAAGGTTAGCATCAGTACCTCAGCTAGCTTAGCCGGTACCGTTACCATGGCAACGCCTTCTCTTCAAAGCGGGGTTTCCGTTAAAATGCGCATTTTATCCGCAGCCGAATGACAGTGGCGGGTTGTATTAGAGGAACAGTTGATTAGCTTTGAGTTTAACGGAGGACCTCAGAGTTTCTCCTCCATCATCCACCTTCTGTTGGACACTACAGGCTGGTCCTGGTTGGTACTTTGGTTCTTCTCCTACTGATTGTTAGTCTTCTCAACCAGGAATAAAAGAGTCTGATTTCTGTCAGCCACCCAGCAGCGGACCCACTTCTACAGACATGGAGCAGTACAGCATCCTGGGTCGGATCGGAGAAGGAGCTCATGGCATAGTCTTTAAGGCCAAACACATCGAGGTATTTACAGCCAGGAGGTCTATTGGTGATCTGGTTCTGGTTTCATCAGAACATCAGGTGGTTCAGGGTGTAGAACTGGATTCTGTTTTGTGTCTTCTATCAGACCGGAGAGACCGTGGCTCTGAAGAAAGTGGCTCTGAGGAAGCTGGAGGAGGGCATCCCGAACCAGGCTCTGAGGGAGATCAAGGCCCTGCAGGAGATTGAGGACAACCAGCATGTTAGTGTTGGAGAATTTCTGGTCATCTCACTTAGATTTAATATTTAGCTACATAAACCACAGACTGTAACATACAGTCTACAGGTCCTTCTCAAAATATTATCATATTGTGATAAAGTTCATTATTTTCCATAATGTAATGATGAAAATTTAACATTCATATATTTTAGATTCATTGCACACTAACTGAAATATTTCAAGTCTTTTATTGTCTTAATACGGATGATTTTGGCATACAACTCATGAAAACCCAAAATTCCTATCTCACAAAATTAGCATATTTCCTCCGACCAATAAAAGAAAAGTGTTTTTAATACAAAAAACGTCAACCTTCAAATAATCATGTACAGTTATGCACTAAATACTTGGTCAGGAATCCTTTGGCAGAAATGACTGCTTCAATGCGGCGTGGCATGGAGGCAATCAGCCTGAGACACTGCTGAGGTCTTATGGAGGCCCAGGATGCTTCGATAGCGGCCTTTAGCTCATCCAGAGTGTTGGGTCTTGAGTCTCTCAACGTTCTCTTCACAATATCCCACAGATTCTCTATGGGGTTCAGGTCAGGAGAGTTGGCAGGCCAATTGAGCACAGTGATACCATGGTCAGTAAACCATTTACCAGTGGTTTTGGCACTGTGAGCAGGTGCCAGGTTGTGCTGAAAAATGAAATCTTCATCTCCATAAAGCTTTTCAGCAGATGGAAGCATGAAGTGCTCCAAAATCTCCTGATAGCTAGCTGCATTGACCCTGCCCTTGATAAAACACAGTGGACCAACACCAGCAGCTGACACGGCACCCCAGACCATCACTGACTGTGGGTACTTGACACTGGACTTCTGGCATTTTGGCATTTCCTTCTCCCCAGTCTTCCTCCAGACTCTGGCACCTTGATTTCTGAATGACATGCAGAATTTGCTTTCATCCGAAAAAAGTACTTTGGACCACTGAGCAACAGTCCAGTGCTGCTTCTCTGTAGCCCAGGTCTGGGGAATGCGGCACCTGTAGCCCATTTCCTGCACACGCCTGTGCACGGTGGCTCTGGATGTTTCTACTCCAGACTCAGTCCACTGCTTCCGCAGGTCCCCCAAGGTCTGGAATCGGCCCTTCTCCACAATCTTCCTCAGGGTCCGGTCACCTCTTCTCGTTGTGCAGCGTTTTCTGCCACACTTTTTCCTTCCCACAGACTTCCCACTGAGGTGCCTTGATACAGCACTCTGGGAACAGCCTATTCGTTCAGAAATGTCTTTCTGTGTCTTACCCTCTTGCTTGAGGGTGTCAATAGTGGCCTTCTGGACAGCAGTCAGGTCGGCAGTCTTACCCATGATTGGGGTTTTGAGTGATGAACCAGGCTGGGAGTTTTAAAGGCCTCAGGAATCTTTTGCAGGTGTTTAGAGTTAACTCGTTGATTCAGATGATTAGGTTCATAGCTCGTTTAGAGACCCTTTTAATGATATGCTAATTTTGTGAGATAGGAATTTTGGGTTTTCATGAGCTGTATGCCAAAATCATCCGTATTAAGACAATAAAAGACCTGAAGTATTTCAGTTAGTGAGCAATGAATCTAAAATATATGAATGTTACATTTTCATCATGACATTATGGAAAATAATGAACTTTATCACAATATGCTAATATTTTGAGAAGGACCTGTACATTACTTGGACTATACAGTGACTGATCAACTCAACAGGGTAGCTAATAGTTTATTCATCTTAAAACCTTCTAATACCAGTGGACAGGAACAGGTTCTCGTTCTTAAAGCAGAACAACACCTGACTTAGAACCTAAATCACAGTTCTTCATTAGGAACAAGTTAACCTATTTATATTTAACTTATCTCGAAGAGCATTTCACAATAATGTCCAGAACTATTTTCACACAAAGGTTCTGTTTTGTCTATCTAATCTAAAGCTTTACTTTAACTTTGCACTTTTGTGAAAGAGCACAAATGAACATCCTGGAAAACAGCATCTGACTGAGAAACAAGGATCTGACGTCTGAACAACGAGGTTTCTTATCTAAACTTTGAGCCAATCACAGCTCCTGTCCTAACTACAGGTATAACCTTTCTGATATTTATGAAGAAATACAAAACCTGGGAAAACCAACGCTGAGAAAACATGAATTGACTAATTTTCTTCTTAAAAATGAAAATTAACTTCTGGGCCACTGAACATGTTTACATAGAAGAGATCTAAGATTTTATTTCTTTCACCGCAGCTCATGGCTGATTACTGCAGTTCTGTCTCAAGCTCGGCTTGTTTAACTGGCAGGAACCATGATGGTGTCAGAGCTTTGCTTCTCCTCTTCTCCTAAGGTCCTCCGCAGTCCTGCAGTTCTGCCTGCTGAGGGCAGACCAAGTCTGCTTGTACATCAAAATAACAAAATGGCTTTCCTGATTGAAATCATTTCATGCATTTAACAATAAATAAAATAGTTTTACTTCTTGCATTCATTGAGTTATGGCAGCTCTGACATGAAAAGTCACACGGCTTGTGAAGCTCTGGAGGTAGTCACCACCTTCACTGTGGTGCTTTCTGAAGATTCTAATGGTTTCAGAACACTGTGTGGCTATCTTCACTTGGCCAAACCTTCAGAAAAACATTTAGAAGTAACACAGGAAACACAGATTGCAGGTGGAGGCTTGCAGCATAAATAGAGCAACCAAATCATGAGAATATGCTTGATATGTTCTACAGAGTGAGAGAAAGATCACATGTAAAGCAGCAGCACAGGTCTAGTTGACCGCCTGAACCTCATTTAGATCAAATACCAGGTGAACAGGCAGGACCTCAAGGTTCCTCTGCTCTGAAGCTGAGTCCTTTCTGTCTGGTCTTCTCAGGTAGTAAAGCTGAAAGACTTTTTCCCTCATGGCACCGGCTTTGTCCTGGTCTTCGACTTCATGCTGTCCGACCTCTCTGAGGTTATCAGGAACTACCAGCGACCTCTGACCCCAGCTCAGGTGAAATGCTACATGATGATGCTGCTGAAGGGTGTAGCGTTCCTGCATCACAACAACATCATGCACCGGGTAAGTACTCCCAGTCCCACCAGCTGGATCAGCAACAAGAGCACTGTTGCTGACCAGTAGCAGAACCGTGAACAGAGTCAGAGGGAAGCTTCTGGTGGATTTCAAAATAAAGTTCAGCAGCAGAAAATGAGCTGAAATATAAAGTACAATGTCATCTGCATAGAAGATTACTTCTCTTCATCCATCCGTTCATCCATCCCTTTGTTCATCCATCCATCCATCTCTTCATCTCTCTGTTCATCCATCCATCCATCTCTTCATCTCTCTGTTCATCCATCCATCCCTCCGTTCATCCATCCATCCATCTCTTCATCTCTCTGTTCATCCATCCATCCATCTCTTCATCTCTCCGTTCATCCATCCATCCATCTCTTCATCTCTCTGTTCATCCATCCATCCATCTCTTCATCTCTCCGTTCATCCATCCATCCCTCCGTTCATCCATCCATCCATCTCTTCATCTCTCCGTTCATCCATCCATCCATCTCTTCATCTCTCTGTTCATCCATCTCTCTGTTCATCCATCCCTCCGTTCATCCATCCATCCATCCCTCCGTTCATCCATCCATCCATCTCTTCATCCCTCCGTTCATCCATCCATCCATCTCTTCATCCCTCCGTTCATCCATCCCTCCGTTCATCCATCCCTCCGTTCATCCATCCATCCATCTCTTCATCCCTCCGTTCATCCATCCCTCCGTTCATCCATCCCTCCGTTCATCCATCCATCTCTTCATCTCTCCGTGTTGTAAACAAATAATGTCTGAAGAACTAATTTATGGATTTCCTTTTCATATGTTTTCCTACGTCTGTTCTGGTTCTGTGAGAAGGACCTGAAACCCGCCAACCTCCTTATCAGCCCCTCAGGTCACCTGAAGGTCGCAGACTTTGGTCTGGCCCGGTTGTTCAGTAATCAGGGTGACAGGCTGTACAGCCACCAGGTAGCAACAAGGTAAGCAGAAGCTCCGCCCCTCTACTTCACTGCTGCAGAAGACAAGGAGTCCAAACCCTTTTCACAGGGCTGGTTGTTAACTAGATCTTGATATCAGTAGATATTTTTCTAGTTGCCTGCCACTGTTCAGACATCAAGGAAACATCAGCTGATATCACCTGTTTTTATCTGATGCACCTGTACCGGTTTCTCTGTTGAAGGACAGATTTTAGAGTGATATTTTTGCTCAGAGTTTCCTGCTGTGTCTCAGAGTGGAAGTGTCTTTCTGTTTTTTTGTGTTTAGGTGGTACCGAGCTCCAGAGCTGCTGTATGGAGCTCGGAAATACGACGAGGGAGTTGACCTGTGGTGAGAAGTTCTACAGCTAGTTGTCCTTCTGCCTGGTTCTGTGTGTTTGCCCTAAACTGCATTATATTTTTTAATCTGATGCCAGGAAACAAAATCAACTTTTACTGCACATTTTAAACGGTTGTGTCCATGCAGTGGTCAGAACTGAGCAGCAGGGGGCAGCAGCAGTCTTATGTGGTCTCTGGCTTTCAGGGCGGTGGGCTGTATCTTCGGAGAGCTGCTAAACTCTTCTCCTCTGTTTCCTGGAGAAAATGACATTGAACAGCTCTGCTGCGTCCTCAGAGTGCTGGGAACGCCAACACAGGACAGCTGGCCTGTAAGAGACACACAAGTCCAGAGGACACTACACTGTAAACAGAATCAGTACCAGGAGGCAACAGATCCTTTGTCCACACAGCTTACCCTACATCAGCCTCAACTTTATTTAAACTCACAAACAAGAAGTTAATAAAGTTTTATACTGACAACCACACTTTGTGAAGCAGACAGCAGATGAAGAAAAGCAGGAGGGGAACTGATGGAGGTGACCATGTGGGGAGAACCTGGTAGAACAGACCAGGAAAAGAAGGAGACCAGGACTGAGGTCTGTCTCCCCTCTGGACTATCAAACTAAGCTGAGATGGAGTAGGAAAAGCTCAGGTGAAACAGGTGGAATACAGAATGTTCAGGAATGTCTGTTCAGCTGGACCATGACCACCTTTAGGACTTTGTTTGGAGCTTAGGGGACAGAGTTCTGGATATATTTAAGGGTTCTGCTGGTGTAATCAAGGTGGAGAGCCATTCAAGAGGAAGTGCTGCTGTTCTTCTGGGATTCTAGATGAGCTGTTTTTGTTCCAGTGAAATTTCAGAGGAGGTTTTAGAGTTTTCATAAAACTCTAGGGAAAGTTTTAATGTTGAAATTAAGGAGGAGACGAGCACTAGACAGCAGCTCTGAAGGAATTTCTTCTGTTGGTGAATTTGTGGAGCCTGTGAAGGATCTTGTTGGTTTCTTGTTGAAATCAAGAAGGAAGCTGAGTTCTAGAAGTGGAGGTCTTGAGAAGGTGTTGGTGCTTGGTTTGTTGGTAGTGTTAGATTAATGTTGATGTTCTAGTAGAATTAAAGACTGGGTCATAGGGTAAACCTTTAGGGCTTCTTCTGGTTGAGTTCTAGAAGAGGTTTTGGACATTCTAGACTAGTTTCTAGAAGAGTTTTGTCAGATCATAGTTTACCTGTTGAGGTGTGGAAAGCAGTTCAGGCTCATGAGGTCATGTGTTAGTTCTGGACATCTCCCTGAGACACTGGAGCTGTGGTGGGTAACCCTAAAACAATGCTTCTCTGGTGGGTTTCCATCGAAGAATTTGTTTTCTATGGTGTAGTTCTTAGCAGGTTTTGGTGTTCTTAAGGTGGGGTTGTAGAGGAAGATTTGAGGACGTTGATTGCGTCCTAAAGGAAGTGTCGGGGTATTTCCCAATATCTGGCAGAACGGGTTATCACAGAGAAGGTTTAGGAATTATGGAGGTACAGAGTTGGTGTTCCTCTGATGCTGGGGTTCCTAAAAGAGTTCCAGAGAATATCTATTTGGAAAATGCACGGTGTGAGTCAGCTCCAGAAAAATAACAGTGGATTTAAAGAGGACAGATCCCTGAGGCACAGCTTGTTTCCATCATGATGTGAGACAATTTAAGAAATCTGTCTTCAGGTGAATGAAATTCATGATGTCCTGGACATCCTTGTGGTTGACAAGAAAAACAAGCAGTGAGAGGTGTTTTCTGGATGACATTGATACACAGGAGAGATTAAAACCTGGACCTCTGTCCTCACTGTCTTCAGGAAATCGTCGAGCTGCCAGATTACAATAAAATCACCTTTAAGGAGAATCCAGCGATCCCATTGGAGGAGATCGTCCCTGACACTTCTTCTCAGGCCATCGCCCTGCTCTACAAGTTCCTGGTGTACCCATCCAAGCAGCGCTGCTCTGCCAGACAGGTGGGAAACAGGAAGTGGTCTCCTGGCCCGGAGCTGATGTTCAGCAGGGTTTGGGTTCAGTGATTTTATTGACTTTAAAATCTTCAAATATAAGAAATCTTTCTGTCTGTCTGCCTAAGGCCCTGTTTACACGACAACAATCCACCCAGAACGGGGTGTTTGATCCGTTTCTGTTAACACGTCTACGAGACGTTTTCATTACAATCTCCGTTCACACGGCAACAGTAGAGATGAGAAAATTGTGTTATTTCCCCACTACGCCACTACTAGACAGTATGTTCTTTGAAACTCAGCAACATGTACAACCTTCTTGTAAAACGGAGAAGAAAATGAGGGCTTTGTTGGAGAACCGTCGTTAGCACAAGCAATGCCCTGTCCCAATTCCCACACTACACCCTACGCCCCTCTATGAAGGGTGTACTTTGTACAAGTGCATGTAGGGGTTAAAGTGCGCAGGTTACAAGAGTGGAAAATTGGAGAATTGGGACAGTAGGGGTTACGTCATCGACTTGCACCTCTGCACCATAACTGCAACATCACAAATGGTTGGACCCGTCACTATCTTTGCGTTCTTGCTGCTAAAAAATATTTTAAAACTGCAACAAGCAATTGTTTTGAGGGTAAGAAAGTGCAGGAAGCGAAGGAGGCTACTGACTGGCCAGAATCACCCTGAAACCACTGGCATCTTACAGTGTTGAGCCTGGAAAAAAAAATACATTGTTGGTTTGCTGTTTACGCAGTTCTTATTTTTCTGATTTGATGTTTGTGATTGTTTTTTGTTCAAAACGTCACCTGCAGCAGTGAATTGTGGGTAATATACTTCGACGAAGTCAGCTTAGATCCACACTTAGCCGAAGTGTGGATCAAGGGCACAAAGGGGGCGGGGCTAAGGACCACACTAGCACTCGAACCCATCAACTGGAACCCACAATAGAGGGACACAAGGGTGGAAGTACGAGTTTTGGGACAGGGCCGGCCTTAACAACCCGCCATTGTTATTGTTGAGATCTTCTTCTGTGGTTTTAAACTACACGACAACGGAGACAGGATGTTTTCAAGGCATTACACCCTGGAACCCATTCTGAAATGTCAGAGAAAACGTGTGCCGCTGCCAGGGAAATGAACATTAGAAACGCAGCGAAACATCTCCGCTTTCATCAGAAAACGTCGTGTAAAGAGGGCCTCAGTCTCACGTGTCCCCCTGGTAGTCTCTGCTGGTAATATTTAGGTCCTTTTTGTGTTGATGGTAATAATTCATACACTAAGGCTTACCTTAAAATATGTACATGTGAGAACTGGGTCGGCTCCTGTTGAAGAGATCCAAGTTATTCCCAGTAGGTTGTTTACTGGCCAGTTAATAAATATAACTAATAGCTGATTGGCTGTGTTGTTTCTGAACCCTAAAGGCTCTCATCCATCCGTACTTCTTCTCCTCTCCTCTTCCTGTTCACCGCTCGGAGCTGCCCGTGCCTCAAAGAACGGGTTGTCCATCCCGCCAGCGGCTCCAGGCTCCGACCTCTGACCCCTCTGTAGACCTGCCCATGCAGGACAGCGTGGTGGACCCCGCGCTGCTGCAGCCATACACCCCCTGCCTTTAAACCAACTCGACCTGTTGGATTTGTTGGGGGGTGACATGAACAGAACTTCTGAACCGAGCTGAACTCAGATGAAATGAAAGTCTGGAAACATTTTAACCTGCAGTTTGGTTTGTTCTTGCATCAGGATCAGGCAGCTGCTTTATGAGTTGTCTAATGGACGTGTTTCCATGGAAACCCAGTGGTTGGTGATCATGTCCTGATTGCACCTTCAGGCAGATGTTTGAATGGAGAACTTCAGCCAGTCTCAGAGGAAAACATCCAGAGCCCATTTTTTTCTGATTCCAGCAGGGGGTAGCATCACCCAGAAGCTCCTCCATCTCCAGAGAACATTATCCTGAAACAGTTCAAGGTTCAGACTCTGCAGACTCCAGAACAACGTTCAGTCCAATAGGAAAGTGGAAACCAGTATAAGGACCTTAGGCCTGCACTTGTACACTGGTGTTACTGGGAAGGCCAGTATAGTCTTCACGGTTGCAGGATGATGGTTCTGGTTTAAAGTGAACTTTAAAAGGTCACATTGATCTGACAAACATTCCAGTCGTTTTTTTGATTCCAGGATTTAAGGTGGAAAATCAGGCTGCAAGAAATAATGGACACAACCTGAGGTCCAACTCAGGTAAAAGACCTTCCCTTTCATCAGATTTTTCCACAGCCCGCTGAGTCTCATGTTCTGACAGTACAGAATGACCCAGTTTCATTGTTTAAGACTAGAAACAATTAGCTCGGGGTTTGTGGGCGGAGCCAGAAACTTCCTCTTCTTCCTCCACCTCTTCAGGCTGCAGTGTCCCTCACCCCTCAGAGGAAACCTCAGAGCCAGAGCAGCTCCTCAGCTTCTCCTGGTCCAGCATATCGTTAGTCTTTCCTTTCTGTCTTATTTGATGTCTGTTCTTGTTGTTGGATCAGAGATCCTCTGTGATCAGACAGAGCTCTCACTCTGGTTTGTCTCCTCATAGAAGAACAGAGATGATTTCAGATTTATTTCCGTCAGCGGGTTGGTCCCCAGCTTCTCCAGCCACTGGGTGTGAAAGATCATCAGGGTTCAGCATGAAGGTCAGAAACTTGTGTTGTGATGATGATGATGATGATGATGGAAACAAACCCAATTAGCCTTTAATGGACCTTGAGTTAAATTGAATCCGGTTTTAACCTGAAGCTTGTTAGAAACAGATGACTTCAGTGATTCGAGGAACCTTCGTCTTTCTGGGATGTTTTGACACATTTTTGAGTGAAATGTTTTTAAGCTTTTGTTTTCTGTCTCAAAACATCCCATAATTGAAGTGATGTTAGGAGAGCTGTTGTAGAAAACATGATGAAGTTTGGGAGCCAAGGATGAGTTCTTGATGTGTTTAAGCTGATCACATGTTAACGTCCTGCAGGCTTCATCAACCACCTTCAGCGGTAAAAGCTTTGTTCTCATGTACATCGTGTACATGTATGTAAATCATATTTTAGTTGTTTTATCAGCGTATTATTGCACATACAGGACAAACAACCACTCATTCACGCCTAAGGGCAATTTAGAGAGACCAGTTTACCTAGCAGTCATGTTTTTGGACTGAGGGGGGAAGCCGGAGAACCCGGTGAGAACCTACGCATGCACAGGGAGAACATGCAAACTCATGCAGCCTGTATTTTTATCCAAACTGAATAAATCTGTGTTTTTATTTTGTACATTTTCAGGTGATCTGTCGTTTCTTCTCTAATCCTGAGCCCAGTTTCAGAATGCTCCTTTATTTGTGTTAAAACTGTCAACAGGTTTTAGAAAAACTAGATTTTTATTCACCAGTAACAGTTGTGAAAACGTCCAGTAAGGTTTGAAAGCTCATCATGATTCTATTTCTGGAGGTTCAGACCTCTGGAGCTGGTAATGCTGTAGTTCATGTTCATGATGACCAGGGGCCCATCTTTGGTCCCCTGGTCATCATGTTGTTTATGCTGCCTTTTGGGTCTATTTTAAGAAAAATTACTGTTCCTCTTCATTACTTTGCAGATGCTATCAGTTCTTTTTGCTGATGAAATCTACAGGAACCATTACTGAGTCTTAGGAGATGTAAAAAGTTACATTTTTTAGGTCATGATGATAAGATGGAACTTGTTTGTTCTGGAAAACCCAGGTCCAGTAACAGATGTGCTCATCTTGGCTCCTTGGCTGTTCTGTTAGGAACCTGAGTATATTGCTTGAGAACTCTCTGAAGTTGGACCTGGAACGTGTGCTTCATGCTTTGATAACATCCTGACTGGGTTACTGTGCTGCTCTGTGACTGGATCAGTCATGTCTCCACCATCTACAGACTGTACAGAATGCTCTATGAACCCTGAACACATCATCCCAGTCCTCCTCACACCAGGAAGTCCACCACAGTCAACCTGCCAGTTTCCCAGATGTTCAAAGATCCAGATTGAAATGTAAAGGTGATGGAGGTTTACTGATTCATGGACTCCCTGCTCCGTTCAGGGAGACTGAGATCTTTCTACCTGACCTTAGATCCACTGGATCATCAACCTTTAGTGGATTCAGAAGTTGTTGTGTTTTTACTGATTTAATTGCACCTCGTTGTCTCGTTTAGTTTGGTTCCTGTAGTTTGACTCAAGCTCTTCGTAGTTCACAGCCTCAGTTCTGTTTAAATGGGCTTCATAGATGAACGTCTTGGACTGAAGTCAATGAACTGTTTTAAAATCTGAATTTCTTTCCCAGTTTGATCCCACCCCCTCAGATCCGCTCGTCCAATCACAGTGGCTATCTGGTGAAGCCAGCCTGCAGCTCCTTAGGAGCTCCCACCGATTGGACGATGTCAGCTGTCAGTCAGTCAGCTCCTCTTACAGCCCTCCTCCTCCTCCTCCTCCTCCTCCTCCTCCTCCTCCTCCTCCTCCTCCTCCTCCTCCTCTGTATTCCTCCTTCTTTGGGCATCATACTCTGACTCCACCCCGTAACTTCCTCCACCCCTCACCACCCGGCTTCTGTGGCTCCTCTTCGTCTTCATCTGACTGGTGTGACCCAGGTGAGAGTTCACCTGTGAGACATGTTCACCATAGACTTAATGCAGCGGAGTCTGTGATTGGTTAAAGCCTGGGCCAGTCCAACTAATCATAGAAACACACCTGAGAGCAGTCACAGCAGTTACCACACCTGTGCATGTGTTGTTTTTGTGCAGAGCAGCGTGAGTGTGCGAGCTGCGGGACGAACAGCGCCCTCCTGTGGAGGAGGGACGCAGCAGGTAAACACCTGTGTTACACCTGCAGCCTCGGGCAGGAAAACGGCACCAGCAACCAGAACGAGCCGCTGCTGAGGCCGAAGAGGAGAGCGGTGAGCACCAGAACACAATGATACACAACAACAGGTTGCCATAGAAACTATTGGGTCAGCTGCAGGATGAAGGGACAGGTACAGGAAGTGTGATGAGGCGTCATCAGGAAGTTCTCGGATTAAACCCACAGACCCGAGACAAAAAGACCCCTGGATAGGTAAAAATCCTGGATAATGTTTCTGACCTTTTAAATTTAATTTAGATGGGATGTAAAAAGTATTTATCCTAAAGTCTAAATAAATGTTCAAATTACAATAAAACTTCCTGTCATCAGAACTTTGGTCCTTTAATCCTGGAGGTCTAGTGAAGTCATCAATGCTCCTAACTGGAGTCATTAGGTCATTTAGTTTGGTTCAAATGGACAGAACAAACCTTCCTTTTCCCCTAAAACCATCAACGCCAACCGGGTCACCCGTCACATGGCACCGTTTCATTTGAGCCCAGATGGGAAAACATGGAGAATATGAGCTCAAACACACAAACATCTGAAGAGTTAAACAGCTGCTTCCATCCATCCATCCATCTGAGGACATCTAGAACCAAAAGTCCTTGAAGGGCCTGTTCCAGTATTTTGGACTGAGGTTCTGTGAAGTTATTATCGGTGACTGTCTTCACCTGTATCAGTTCTTCAGTTCTGAACTGTGGACACCAGTTGGACTGAAGACTGAATATTCACCTGCTGAGCAGTTAAGTTCTCGGCTTTCTGCAGCACCTTTACGTGTTTTCTTTGTTTTCAGACGGCGGCAGCCAGAAAAGGAACTCGATGTTCTAATTGTGAGACGGAAACGACCTCTCTGTGGAGGAGGAACGCTGCAGGAGAACCTGTCTGCAACGCCTGTGGACTCTACTACAAACTGCACCAGGTTCTGCAACATCTACAGCAGAAACCATGTTTCTCCCAGTCTGACATGAATCAGACTAAACTCTTCCTGTTTGAGCTCAGTTAGGATTAACATTAATATTTCTGCCCGATAGCCGTCAGAATAATGAGAGAACAGAATTAATCCAAATCCCCTCTGTAAAGTCAGAAGTTTACATACACTGAGATCTCCACTCCTTTAAACATGATGTCATGTCTTGTGAGCTTCTGGTGTAGCTTAAGGCAACATCTCCAGTCAGCCCAGAGAACAATAGACCTCCACAGGTCTGGTTCATCCTTGGCTCCAATTTCCAGATGCCTGAAGGTTCCCTGTTTATCTGCTCAAAAACTTCTCTGCAAGTATAAACAGCATGAGAATGTCCGGACGGGTTCTGTGTCCCAGAGATAAATGGGTTCTTGTGAAGATGCTGCTGAAGCTGCTCAGAGAGTCATCATCCACAGTGAAACCAGTCCTGTAGCAACATGGGCTGAAAGGCCACTCAGCTCAGAGAGGAAGAAGCCAGATCACAGTTTGTAAATTAAGCCCTAGGGAGACTCATACTTTCATAAGGTACAATGCCTAAACTGCTACTCTTGGTATCAACTAACAGAAACGTCCTGGAGGATGATGTGGATGTGAAAATTTGAGAGTACATTTTTCTGGGCCTGAGTAAATGAGGTTTGAATGCAAAAACCTAAATTCTGCCTAACAAAAACAGACGTTTACATACAAAAGCTCTTACTTTTGTATGTAAAGAAGAAAATAAACAGAATAAATTGTAACTGAAACATCTGAGTGACATCTGGAGCCAGTCTGGTGTCAACACGACAAGCAATTGAAATGTTATACACGAGTTAGTCAGCTACGAGTGCGTTATTGTTGCTAAAGATGCCAGGTCCCCTTGGAAGGGGACCCTAGGGCTAAAAAGGTTAAAGTCCGGAGACATGTCCTCAGGTCTGATGGGACCAACACTGAAGCGTTTGGACATAATGTCCATCGATACATTTGGAGGATTGAGGAGGAAGTTTGAAGCCTGAGAACAGCATCCTAACTGTGAGGTAAAGGGGTGGCAGCATCATGCTGTGGGGTGTCTTCACAGAATAGATGGGCTCATGAGGAAAGAACATTATGTGGAAATATTGAAGCAACATCTGAAGACAAATGGGTCTTCAGATGGACCATGTTCCTCAGCAGACCAACAGATTACTTACGAAGGGACTGAAGGACAATAGAGTCCAGATTCTGGAGTGTCCCTCACAAAGTCCTGGTCCCAGTCCTAGAGGACATGAAAAGGTGAGTGTGAGCAAGTAGGCCTCACCGGGCCCAGTTAGACCGGTTCTGTCAGGAGGAATTGGACTAAACTGCAGTTGTGAGAAGCCTGTGGAAGAAAACCCAGAACATTTGACCCGAGTCAGACAGTTTAAAGGATGAAGTGATGGCTGGGAACTGTGGTTCAGTAGGAAGAGTAGTTGTCTAGCAATCAGAAGGTTGTGGGTTCAATTCCAGCTTCCTCCTGCCATATGTCCCTGTGCACCTGGGCAAGGCACTTAACCTCAAGTTGCCAACCTATCAGTGTATGAATGTGTGAGCGTTAATGATTGGGTGAATGTGGCTCTAGTGTAAAGTGCTTTGAGTGGTCTGTATGACTGGAAAGGTGCTATAGAAGTTCAGTCCATTTACCATTTTAATTAACTTCTCTCATCATTCTAACATATAGCAAAGTGAAATAATGTTGATCCGAACGGACCTGAACCAGGTTTAATGTCAGACAGTTTCTCTTTTAAACAGTGGATGTAAATATCTGGTTTCATCTGTGTTCTACAAACTGCACCTGTAACCTTTGACCTTCCGTCTTCCTGCACACAGTGTTCCAGACTTCAGCAGGGAACCTGTAATACCAACAGAACCTCTCTGAGCTCTGACCCTCCTGTCTGCAGGTCCAACGGCCGCTGATCCTGAAAAAAGAAGCAATTCAAACCAGGAAGAGAAAAGCAGCGAATAAGAGGATAGGCAGGAATAGAGCTGACCAATCAGGAAGCTTGCTGTCTGCACTGATCCCTCCTATCCCATTGGCTTCCCACTCCTCCACTCTGTGGTAAACTGGACCGGTTATGCTGGGGGTTCTGGACCTAGTTGTTGCTGTGTGGATGAATACAGGCTGTGGTTCGGTTCCTCAGAGGGAATATTCCATAGACTGAGTTTTCTCTGCAGCTGTTTTAATCCAGATGTTTTCAGAGCTTAGATCAACGTATTTCAGTTAAAACATGGTTCCTTGGTTCAGACTGATTGGGTTTTTGTCCTGCCTTGGCTAAAAACAGCAGTTATGAATCATAGAAACCAGAACATTCTCTGTAATGTCCTTCAGCAGCTTTTAATAAACTCTTCTTCTGTTTTCTGTAATAAAGTAACATGAAACCCAAACCGTGCAGGTGTTTGGTTCTTTAAATCACTGGTGTTCTGCTCAGATGTTTCTCCAACAGTTGGACCCAGCTGGAGTTCCTGAGGTAAGAGTAGATGTTCAGGTCTAGGCGATTAGAAACCAGATTTAGAAAGGAAACGTTTCTTGTTCTGGAAGAAGAAAGATCATTTATTAATCTTCATCCATCAATCCGAAAATTAATTTGACAAAAATGGAGGAATAATTATAGAAATATAGAAAATAAATGAATCATGTAAACAAACGTATAATGAATTCAGGTTTTTTGTTATATATATATATATATATATATATACAATAGTTATGATAATTAGTATTATTTATTCAAGTATAATTTAACATTTTTCTGTATTTTATCAGTAAAATCATTGATTTATGCATTTTATTTTCAAATTTCAATCATTTTCTGACTTCATGTATTTTTTGTGTTTATTTTAGTGAATATTTTTTGACTTCTGTTTGCTGACCCAAAGTGAGCTCAGGTGTTTGTCAGGTCAGAGGTCATGTTTCTGTATTTATCTTCTGTCCTCCATTCAGGCAGCAACAGATTCAGATGAAAATCACCTGATCGTTTATTAAACTGTTCTGGAAGAATTACAGAACCAGAGGAAACTTGATCCTGTTTTAAGGAAATTCATTTAAATCCATCCATGTCATGTCTCAGTACTTGGTTATCTGTGCAGGGTTGCAGAGGTCTATGTGCATGAATGCATACTGGAAGAACCCCAGTGCTGGTATTATTGGACCTCAGCTCATCATTCGACACTATTGACCACGGTTTATTACTGGAGCGCCTGGGGAACTGGGTCGGGCTTTCTGGTACAGCACTTTGCTAGTTTGAGGCTCACCTGAAGGACAGGGACTTTTTGTGTCAGCAGGTAATTTTACATCACAGTAGATAAAGGTCATATGTGGGGTTCCCCAAGGTTCCATCCTGGAACCCCTTCCTATTCCTATTCAATGTGGACATGCTCCCCCCTAGTTCAGGTCCAGATAAGTTACTCTGACTATGCAGATGATACGCAGCTCTACAATAAATGTCTCCAGGTGACTATGGACCTATTCAAACATCGGGTCGAACCATAGAACAAATCAATGCGTGGATAAATTATAATTTTCTTTAGTTAAATAAAAACAAAACTAAAGTCATTATTTCTGGACCAAAGGAGGAGCAATCAAGAGTCAGAACACAGCTTCAGTTTCTACAGCTAGAAACTACTGATCAGGCCTGAAATGTGGTGTAGTGATGGACCTGAACCTCCAGAACCACATAAAGACAGTCACTTAGTCAGCCTTCTATCACCTGAAGAACATCTCCAGGATTAAAGGACTAATGTCCAGCAGGACCTGGAGAAACTCCTCCATGTGTTTATCTTTAGTGGAATTGATCACTGCAACGGTGTCTTCACGGGTCTGTCTAAAAGGTCCATCAGACAGCTGCAGTTGATCCAGAACGCTGCTGCCTGGTCATCACTAGAACCTAGAAGGAAGAGAACATCAGCCCAGTTCTAAAGTCCTTCCACTGGCTTCCTGGAACTCAGAGAATAGACTCTAAAATACTTCAGTTAGTTTATAAGACACTGAATGGCTTAGCACTAAAATAGATTAAAGATCTATTGCTGTTGTATCAACCTTCCAGACCACTCAGGTCTTCTGGTTTTAGTCTACTCTGCATCCACAGAACCAGAACCAACGTGGAGAAGCAGCATTCCTCTGCTCCACCCTGAGATCATCAGTAAAAACATTAACAATGCTCGTCCATTATTTGCCACGGTTGACAGGTTAACAAACCCTCCTGTAACTGTAGCATCTGAACTCCACTCTACCAGGACCTGCAATGAATTTGCTAAATACTTTACTGAAAAAACCCAAAAGATCAGAGAGGCAATCAGAACATCCACATTAACTCCAGGACCAAAGTTGTCTCCAACTAGAACTGATTTTGACTAAATTTCCCAATTTCACCAAATAAACTATAAAAACTTAGAAGAAATCGTACAGCAACTAAGCTCTTCTTCCTGCTGTCTCGATGTTTTACCCACAGCTTTCCTTTAGAAAGCTTTGCCTGTAATAACATCTGATTTAACTTCAATAATAAACACGTCCCTTTTGTCAGGTGTTTTCCTCCAGGCCCTAAAAACAGCAAATATCAAACCTCTATTGAAAAAGAGCAACTTGGACCAGCTGCTACTACAGAACTACAGGCCTATATCAAACCTCCCCTTCATCAGTAAGATTGTTGAAAAATCTGTGTTTCAACAGTTAAACAACTTCCTAACAATGACCAACCGCTTCGATGTCTTCCAGTCAGGCTTCCTGCTCACCACAATACAGAGACTGCTCTTGTCAAGGTGTTCAATGACATCCGTATAAATGTAGACTGTGGAAGAACCACAGTGCTGGTATTATTGGACCTTAGTGCAGCATTCGACACTGTTGATCACTCCATTTTATTAGAGCACCTGGACAACTGGGTCGGCCTTTCTGGTACAGCACTCAACTGGTTTAAATCCTACTTGAAGGACAGAGACTTCTTTGTGTCAGTAGGTAACTTTACATCAGAGACACAAAAATCACATGTGGCGTTCCCCAAGGGTCCATCTTAGGGCCCCTCCTATTCAATATCTACATGCTCCCCCTAACTCAGATTTTAATAAACAACAACGTAAGTTATCATAACTATGCAGACGACACACAGTTATACGTTATGTCACCAGGTGACCATGAACCCATTCAAGCGCTGGGTAAATGTTTAGAAGAAATCAATGCTTGGATGGGCCAGAATCTTCTTCAACTGAATCAAAACAAAACTGAATTAATAATCTTTGGACCAAAGGAAGAGCGTTTAAAAGTTAGCACACAGCTTCAGTTAATACAGCTAGAAACCACCAGTCAGGCTGGAAACCTGGGTGTAGTGATGGACTCAGACCTGAACCTTCAGAGGAACATAAAGACAGTAACTAGGTCGGCCTTCTATCACCTAAAGAACATCTCCAGGATTAAAGGACTAATGTCTCAGCAGGACCTTGAAAAACTAATTCATGCGTTCATCTTTAGTAGAATTGATTACTGCAACGGTGTCTTCACAGGTCTGCCTAAAAAGTCGATCAGACAGCTGCAGTTGATCCAGAACGCTGCTGCCCACGTCCTCACTAGAACTAAGAAAGTGGAGCACATCGGCCCGGTTCTAAAGTCCCTACACTGGCTCCCTGTAGCTCAGAGAATAGACTTTAAAATACTTCTGTTAGTCTATAAATCACTGAATGGTTTAGCACCAAAATACATTACAGACTTGTTGTCAGTGGATCAACCACCCAGACATCTCAGGTCTTCTGGCTCAAATCCACTCTGCAGAACCAGAACCAGAACCAAACATGGAGAAGCAGCTTTTAGTTCTTATGCTCCACTAATCTGGAATAAACTCCCAGCAAACTGGAAAAGCGCTGAAACCCTAAGTTGCTTCAAATCAAGATTAAAAACTTATTTGTTTAGAGCGGCCTTTGACTGGGCCATCTAAACATTATTAGTTAAGTTTTCAGTCCAATTTTCCTTTTGTTTTCTTATCCATCATTCTATTCTCTTTATTTTTTTAATTACCTCTGTTTGATTTTCTTTATCATTGTAATATTTTTCCTCATGTTCAGCGCCTTGATGCCTTGTTGCTGAAAAGCGCTAAATAAATAAACTTGACTTGACAAATTCAGTTTTTCAAAATTACTTCAAGATCTTCTTAAGGACTCACCCAGGAGGTCACAGAAGAACCCAGAACAACATTTAAAGCTCTGCAGGCCTCACTGCCTCAGTGAAGGTAAGAGGTCATGATCCAACAATAAGAAAGAGAGACTAGGCAGAGATGGCCTCCATGGGAGAGTTCCAAGACCAGAACCACTGCTGACCCAAAAGAACACAAAGGCCCATCTCACATTCACCAGAAACATCTTGATGATCTTCAAAACTTTTAGGAAAATATTCTATGGACTGATGAGACAAAAGAGGACCTTTCTGGATGTTGTGGGTCCCGTTAAATCTGGTGTGAGACTAACACAGAATTTCAGAACCAGAACATCATACATACAGTCAAACATGGTGGTGGCAGTGTAATAGTCTGGGCTGCTTCCAAAGCATAGTGGGTCAGACCTTCTCCATGGTGATGTTAAAGACTCATTACCAGTTACCAGCGGTTGCTGCAGAGCGATGGGGAACCAGTTATTGGGTTCAGGGGGGAATTACTTTCTTTGTCTAACATTAACGTGTCTGAAACATGTTAGTGAGAAAAACAGAAGAAATCTGTTAGGAGGGTGTGAATACTTGTTCACAGCTCATAGTCTGAAACAGGACAGTCTATTGTGTCATTTTTTATTTGTAACAAAAACTGAACTAAAACCCAGCAGCTGTGAGTGAACATCCATCATTTCTGGGATTTAGGAGGGAAAGTGAAGATCAAATGCAATGATTAACTGATCTTCATCTGTGTGAGCTTCCAGGTGTGTGTTAACACAATGCCAGGGTGGAAAGACATCAGCAATGACCAGCCACTGTTGCTGCTCATCAACCTGGGAAGGTCATCTCCAAACTATCTGAAGTCCATCATCCTGCAGAGAGAAAGATTATTCCCAGGAGGAAAACATCTCAGACAGCTACCACTATTCCCAGGAGTGGACGTCCCAGCAGATTCAGCCCAAGGTCAGAGCGAGAAGCTCAGAGAAAACCCAAGAGCTCCATCTCTGACTCTACAGGCCACAGTTAGCAGGTTAAATACCAGTGCCCTTTGACAGATGAGACCAAAGCAGAGATGTGTGGCCATAATGCAGAGCTCCATGTTTGGAGGAAATGTCGGTTCCAACACCTCCACCCAACGGTACAGCATGAAGGTGGAGGGAGCTACAGGACCTGGACACATCCACTGAGTGGACCATGATCTCATCTGGAGACCAAATTGTTCTAGAGTTAAATATGAGATCATCTGTCCAACAACTGATGCTTCAACCCAAATGGGTCATCAACAGAACCATAATCCCAAACACAGCAGCTCTTCTAGAAAAGAATGACTTCACTGCTTTCGATTGATCAAAGTTTGTCAGTTAAAATTATTTTCAATCAAATCTGAAGCAAAAAATGTTTAACAGAAGTTCTAAACTGAACCTGCACTGGTACCAGTAGATCCAACCCACTTTAACGACCCAGCGGTTAATGCAGTAGTAGGATCCTCCTGTGTTGAAGCAGACAGTGAAGCCAGCCCCCCCCCCCCCTAGCCTCCCCCACCCTGAGCCTCCTGTTGGTGCCTGCTGGAGGCCGATGTTGTGCAACGCAGGAGGCTTCTGGTTTTCCGGAATCAGAAGAAAAAAAGGCCAAGAAAGGAAAAGGGAGATGAAGAGAAGACGGTTAGTGGTCTGAGGCCGGCCAGAGATGTCGTGTGTGTGAGGCACCCAGGCATCAACGGTACAAACGGCATGGAGCATCAGCAACCACAGCACACACACACAGAATCATCATCAGTCCTGAATCTGTTGTTCTACACGGGGTTCTAGATTGAGACGTTAAACCGTCAGAAAGTGGCTGAACCTGGAGGCTTCCAGAGGCACCAGCTCCTCCTCTATCACATCAGGGAGAGATGTTAGTCCTGTAGGTGGTGACAGAGAGTGTCAGAGGTCACTGGGGTCAGCAGGAGTCAGTATGAAGGACACAAGCATCTGAATGCAGCTCAGATGAAAGCTGAGCTCTGAGTGTGACAGCAGAGATCCGACCCGCTGGGTCACAGGAAGCAGAAAGGAGCTCTGGGAGTTTTAGGTTTATTATAAGAGTCAATATGAAGTTTTTAAGGGTAATGTCTCTTTAAGAAAAAAAAAGCTAAAAACTTGGACTCTGATGGTGTTTGTGACTCAAATCAAGCATCCATGGTGGGTCCAAAGAGGTCCAGCTCTACATGATGTAACAATAAGACCATGATGACCCATTTCAGACCTTTCCTTCCTTTAAGGTGATCTTCATCCTGCAGAGTCTAACTGAAAAGTTGCAGAAATGTGAACACTAAAACCTTCAGCGTCCCACATCCTGACTTCTACCTGCAAAGGTCCCTCTGACTGTGAGAGCATCGGATGTCCACAAACCTCCTCAGGTGACCCATTAGATTTACTTCTGGACTCTGACTCTGTCATTCCAGAACTTCCATATTTTGTGGATTTAGATGTTTGCTTGGACTCACTGTGGGTATGGTGTTCTTTTAGAGATATGGCTTAGAGGTTCAAGTTTGGGTCCACCAGACGCTAAAACATTGTCCCATAAGGTTTAGAATAGTTCAACCAGGTCTGGAAGAAAAGGTTCCTGTAGCTCCATCCTTTGGTACCGAAGTATGGAGAACACAGAAGGTTGTTGTTGCATGTACAGAACCAGCATTAAGCAGCGTTACTGTGGTCCTTTCTGAGTACTTTCTGTGTTTTCATCACTTATTGTCATGTTTGTCCTGTATTTCCTGCAGTTACTGATGACTGTCCTCACAACCATATTCAGTGACTGTTGAGAACCTAAACACTCCTGCTTTAATGAGATGTAAAAATGAAACAATGCAAGATCATTTCTGAGCTTTATCCACCTTCAAAATGAAATTCATCCCAAACACCTCAACTGAAAACCAATCTGAAAATGTTGTTGTATCAATGTGCACACCCCTGTTATACCTGGGTGTGTTCAGAATATACCACTACATTCAGACCTCAGAACTTCTGATTCACATTCAGCCACATCTCATAGCAGGAGCATCAGAGGTTCTGACTGTCAAAAAGGTATCAGTCAGCAGAAGCCCACGAAAGAATTTCCCAAGCAATAGATATACCATGACAAACAGTGAGGACAGTCAGCATCAAGTAGAGAAAAAATGGTGCAACCGTGATATTACCAAGAACTGGACCACCAAAACATAGAAAAAGATGAGAAGAAAAGTGGTCAAGGAGGCTGCAGAGAGGCCACCACCAACACTGCAGGAACTTCTAACAGGCACTGGCTGTGTGCTACATGTCACTACAATCTGTATAAATCTGGGCTTCAAGGCCTTTTCTTATGTATAAAAACATCCAAGCCAGGACAAAAACACTTTCAAAGTCTCTAAAGTCTGTGGGAAAATGTGTTCTGGTCTCACCAAACCCCGATTGCACTTTTTGGATACAATTTCAAAAGATATGTGTGCAACAAACAACACTGCACATCACTAAAGAACACTGTATCCACATAGAAGCAGGGTGTTGGCAGCATCATGCTGTGGGACTTTTATTTCAGCTGGATCTGGGGCTATAATCGAGCAGACTATGAGCAGCTCCAAATGCCAGTCAGTGTTGACACAGAGCCTTCAGGCTTCTGCCAGAAAGCTGAGATAAAGAAAGTCTTCATCTTTCTGTATGTCTGTGATCCAAATCATAAGGAGAATGGATGGATGGATGAATGGATGAATGGATGGTGGATGGATGGATGAATGGATGGATGGATGAATGGATGGATGGATGAATGGATGGATGGATGGATGGATGGTGGATGGATGGATGAATGGATGGATGGATGGATCGATGGTGGATGGATGGATGGATGGATCGATGGTGGATGGATGGATGGATGGATGGATGGATGGATGGATGGTGGATGGATGGATGGATGGATGGTGGATGGATGGATGGTGGATGGATGGATGGATGGATGGATGAGTGGATGGATGGTGGATGGATGGATGGATGGATGGATGGATGGATGAGTGGATGGATGAGTGGATGGATGAGTGGATGGATGAGTGGATGGATGGATGGATGGATGGATGGATGGATGAGTGGTTGGATGGATGGATGGATGGATGGATGAATGGATGGATGAGTGGATGGATGGTGGATGGATGGATGGATGAATGGATGAATGGATGGATGAATGGATGGATGGATGGATGGATGGTGGATGGATGGATGGTGGATGGATGAGTGGATGGATGGATGGATGGATGAGTGGATGGATGAGTGGATGGATGGTGGATGGATGGATGGATGAATGGATGAATGGATGGATGGATGGATGAATGGATGGATGGATGGATGGATGGTGGATGGATGGATGGTGGATGGATGGATAGTGGATGGATGAATGGATGAATGGATGGATGGATGGATGAATGGATGGATGGATGAGTGGATGGATGAGTGGATGGATGGTGGATGGATGGATGGATGAATGGATGAATGGATGGATGGATGGATGAATGGATGGATGGATGGATGGATGGTGGATGGATGGATGGTGGATGGATGGATGTGGATGGATGAGTGGATGGATGGATGGATGGATGAGTGGATGGATGAGTGGATGGATGGTGGATGGATGGATGGATGAATGGATGAATGGATGGATGGATGGATGAATGGATGGATGGATGGATGGATGGTGGATGGATGGATGGTGGATGGATGAGTGGATGGATGGATGGATGGATGAGTGGATGGATGGATGGATGGATGGATGGATGGATGAGTGGATGGATGGATGGATGGATAGATGGATGGATGAGTGGATGGATGGATGGATGGATGGATGGATGAGTGGATGGATGGTGGATGGATGGATGGATGGATGGATGGATGGATGAGTGGATGGATGAGTGGATGGATGAGTGGATGGATGAGTGGATGGATGGATGGATGGAATTGGGCTTAAATTAAGCTTTTCTGAAACGGTTCTGAGTGGATGTGGATAAAAGTCCAGAAACATCTGGATGTCTAGTTTTCAGCCTCCTGGTTTATTCCTGGAGAAACAGGAAAACTTCGTGAGGCTTTAAACAAACTGATCAACCTGATTGATTCTCGTAGATCCATAGTGCGCATGCTCAGAGACGGCGATGAGCGCCACGGGGATGCTGCTTTCAGGGACGCCTCAGAAATATTACACATCGCACGCTGCAGCAAACATCCTGACAGAGAAGCTGAACTGAAGCAAAGTTCTGCTCCTCAGACTCACCTATTCAGGTGTTTCAGGAAACACGAATATCTGCCGTTGAATAAGTAAAGGCCGAACTGTTCAGTGTAAAGATGGTCATAGAATCAAATCAGAGTTAGACTTTGATTACCAGCCTGAGGAGCGGCTGGTTTAGCGAACAATGTTATCAACAAAAACGTTCCTCAGAGTTCATCAGAATTATTTCATACATAAAAATGTTCTTCGTAGTCATTGATTGTCGCTAATATGATTTATTATTTGCTCTGATTGTAGATTAAGTGTCAGGGGTCGTTGCTGGCAATCCCAACTCTCGATGCGGGCCCTGAAGGCAGCAGCGGAGCAGGCGGAGCAGCTGAGGGTCTCTCGGAGCGGTGAGTCACGTTAAAGCCGTTTATTGTCCTTTACTTCACGGTTTTATCTCCTCGAGCTCCGCGCAGGTCAGACCGGACACCTGTGAGCGCTCCTAACGGAAACAGGAGCTCTTCAGGCCGCAGGGGAAGTCTCAGACCACCGCTGAGGGTCTCCAGAGTGCAGCTAAACATGTCTGCTCCGGGACGGCGCGTGTGTGATCTCGTTCTTGTGCGCGTGCACGCGAATCAGTAATGGGTAGATGTGAGGCGTGATGTTCGGTCCAAATCCCGGTGATCTCTGGGGTCTGTTTAGCTGCAGATTCTGTCAGCACGGTCCTCAAGCTGCACGCTCCATCAGCTGACTACATGTCCCAGAATGCTTTGTTGGAATTCAATGAGGATGTTCTGACCCTGAAGGAGTAAGCTGGTACTGAGTGTGGTGTTCTGTGTAAGAGGAGCAGCTGAACTGTCTGGAAACATCTGGACTATATGTTCTCATTATGTTGAAGAACTTCTCAGATTTAGGCTGAGCTTCAGCGTTCAGTTCATTCATTTCTGTTATCTAACCTTTCTGTTAACTCCTGAAGTGGCCCAGTTCTCCAGGTGTTCTGAATGTTCTTAGTTCTTTGGACTTCAGGTGTTATTTTCTCAGTTTGTTCTTTCTTTGCAAAATACCCCAAATAAAACCATTGAACTGGTAGAAAACTGTATTTCTGTCCATCGGTTGTCTATACCTGCTTTCCATGTGAGGCATGGGGGGGGGGGGTTCTGGTGCCAGTTTCTATCGGTCATTGGGTTAGAGGCAGGATACACCCTGGAAACATCACCAGTCCATCGCAGGACAACACAAGATAAAGAACTATGTACACACACACACACACACTCGATTGGCTGAGAGAAACCAGTTAACATGGACTGTAGGAGGAAGCCAGAGGGCAAACTGCATGCACACCTCAAACTGGGATTAGAACCAGGAACGTCTTGCTACACAAGGGCAGAAAAAAGTATTTTTCCTCCTAAAATGTTTTCCCACATTGAGGGCAAACTATAGAAAAGTTGTTCTGAAGTGAAAATAGTAAAATTGTCTTCTGCACAAAATCTGTCGTGAAACCAGCCTCATGGAGTGATGGACCCGTTTGTCCAACTGTTTGTTCAGATCATAAATATGCACCCAGGGTGAGAAGACTACATCACGGTGGAGGTTCTGTCATGGTTTGAAGCTGTGTTGTAGACTGAGTGGTTGGACATCTCATTAAAACTGATGGAATTATAAACACAGAAAAGTCAATGCAGCGCCACCTGGAGGGTGTGATGATCCCAGACCCTTGCCTGTAAAGCTTAGACACCGGACCTCTGTAAGTCATGGACTGACTCAGAGCCTGAAGATCTACATCCTGGAAGCAGCATAGGATCATTCTGTCAGGGAGGAACATCTAGAGGAAAGCTTCCAAATGTCCTTTGAGAACCACTGAGAACAACTCCTGATAAGAGCTGAGCTGCTGGTCGCTGCTGCAAACCGAAAGATTTTCTTCCCAACAAACATCTTGCTTTTAAAAACATCTTTGAATGTGATTCTTCTCCTCTGATATGATCCTGTTTGTTTTCTTAAGATCTGATCAATTAATCAGTTGATGATTGGTGGCTCATCAGCTGATGGGGTCACAGTGACAGAATTTATCGAGTGCAACAACAGACCAAGCATGGACTCTGAGGCCACGCCCACAGCCTGCAGGACTCCTCCTCATTGGCCATGGTAGCCTAGCGGACGGCACAGCGCCTGAGATGGAACAACTGAACGAGCTGGGTTTAGGGGCGAGGCTGGAAGTAGAAGGTAAGATGAAAGTTGGTAGGTTAGCTAAATGTTTAGGATGTCTGTTAATTGAGTCTGAGGGGTTCCTCAGGGATGCATTTATTTCCTACAGCTCTGCAAGTTAGTGTCTCTTTGACTCATGGCTGCAAAACAAGCCCAGATCACCAGCCCTCCACCACCGTACATAACAGCTGCTATGAGGTGTAAAAATGGTGCTATGCATTATGGCCAAACATCTCTACTTTTATCCTTTTCTAATTGTCCTGTCATGACCTTTAACCTGCTAACTGTGGCCTGTAGAGTCAGAGATGGAGCTCTTGAGTTTTCTCTGAGCTTAACACTCTGACCTTGGGCTGAATCTGCTGGCATGTCCACTTCTGGGAAGATTTTCAGCTTTCTGAGATGTTTTCCACTTGGGAATAATCTTTTTCTCTGCAGGAGGATGGAGCTCAGATAGTTTGGACCTTCTAAACCTTCCCAGGTTGATCGGCAGCATTGCTTTCCTCACTCACTTCAAGTCAGTTTATTTATAGAGCGCCAATTCACAACACATGTCGTCTCAAGGCACTTTACAAAGTCAGCTTAAACCAATCACACAGATTCACAGTCAATTATTCCAATTCATTCTAACTAACAGTCAGGTTCATACATTCTAATTAATCGTAACCATTGAACAGTTCAGTCAGATTCAGTTATTTATTCAAACTGGTTAAAAGTTTTTCTATCTAAGGAAACCCAGCAGATTGCATCCAGTCAGTGACTTGCAGCATTCACTCCTCCTGGATGAGCATGTAGAGACAGTGGACAGTCACTGGTGTTGACTTTGCAGCAATCCCTCATACTGAGCATGCATGTAGCGACAGTGGAGAGGAAAAACTCCCTTTTAATAGGAAGAAACCTCCAGCAGAACCAGAACCAGGCTCATTGCACTGAGGTCATTGCTGATGTTTTTCCATCTTTGTTTTTCCACATGATGTTTCTGACCCAGAATCTGTTTGTTGGGCAGAGGAAACAGGATATCGTGAGGAGGAGAAGCTTTGTCTTAAACCTAAACCAACCAAGGAGGATGTTGTGGTTTCCATGGAGACTAGGAGGGTGGTGGAGGAGGAGCAATGGAGGCGGCTGTTCCCTGACATCAGGAAGTGCTCGGTTGTCATCGTCCGTCCTCCTGCAGAGCAGCTGAAGGTGTGGAACCTGAGAGGAACAGAGAGGAGGAGTAGCAAACGGGTGAGATCACGTGACCTGATGTTAAACTGGGACTGGATGGAGCCGCTGGAGCCAGAGAACAGCGGCAGCAGTGCAAAAAGGTTCGTTAAAAAGGTGGAGGTAAAAATTGCAGCTGAGCGCGCCTCTGAAGACGAGACCGGAAAACCTAAGAGCACGCTCAGGCTGACACACTGCCTAGAAGCAGCCTCTGACTCCGCCCACTGCCACCTGCACAACAGTGACAGAGATGACCTCAGCAAGGAGCTGCCCCAGAGGGACCACAACTACTGCCTGGACTCCAACCCACCTGAGGGGAACAGCCAATCAGAAGAGACCAGGTAAGAGTGGGAGGAGCCAGATAACTAACCCTCTTATGTTAATTGTAAATGCTTGACTCTTAATTGAGTGAAATGACCCACAGACACCTAAACGCATCATCAGTTATTGTTGTTAGAGAGATCAAAACACGTTAGTTCAGGTTTATTTACCTGAGTTAAGATGCATCAGAAGACCACAGGTGGCGCTGTCCTAGGAAACCTAATGCTAGCTCTCCATTAAAGCTCCAGTGTGAAATATTTACTGCCACCTAGTGGACAAGTCTAAGGTTACAACTGTCCTGAACCTCTGTCCAGTAATCAGGCATAGTATTATGACCATAGACTGGTGGAGTGTATAACACTAATTAATGGGAGGGGCATATGAGGCAACATCTCTAAACCTGCAGCTCTGTAAGGTCTTCCTGGTCTACAGTGATCAAGATCTACCGGTGGCCCTAGAAAGTAATTCCAGGGATTCAGAAACAGAGCCATGAAGAACTCCTGAAGAACTTCATACAAGTTGTGCTTTAGAGATGTCAGAATAAACACGACAGTTTGCTGTGTGTGGAGCTGCTCATGCAGACCCTCTGGTTCTGTCCACCACAGCCAGAACCAACAATAGACAGAGGAGCATCAAAACTGGACCACAGAGCAATAGAAGAAGCTGTCCTGGTGCCATGAGTCATGTTTTCTGTGTCATGGATGTGGCTTACCTTGGAAACACCAGATGATTTGGTGGAGGTAGTGTGATGGTTTGGGCAACGTTCTGCTGATTAAAGGTTGGATCTTACTGTCCATGTTGATGTTTGACATGTTCCACCTACCTAAGCATTGCAGTAGAGCATGTTCACCTTCATTTGCTCATGGCTGTGGCCTCTTTTAGCAGGGTATGGTCTGATGGGTCAGGAATGGTTCGAGGAGCATATCAACCTGCTTGTCCTACAGGTTCTCCAGATCTCACTCAAATTGACCACCTGTTGATGTAGTGGACTAGCTAATCTAAGCTATGGAGGTCCCACCTCCCAGTTTCCAGGCCTGCTGCTAACATCTTGGAACCGGATGACAGAGCAAACCTTCGGTGTTCTGGTAGAGTCCAAATCTCCATGGCTTAAGGCTGTTTTGGCAGGCAGTCATAATGTTATGCATGATCAGAATAAGAATCAACTTTATTGCCAAGTCTTTACAGACATACAATGAATTTGATTCTGTTCCACTTTGCTCTCAATAATAAAGAATATCTTTTTAAATGTACATTTAAACACAGTTGACAACAGAATATAATGAAGGGAGAGAGCAAAGGTCAGAGGCTGCCACCAGCGCCACCATGTGGCAAGGATGTATGATTGGTGTATATCAGAACCTACCAGTGGAGGAAGAAACGGCTTCTAAATGTCCACTTATTGATGGTGATATGATGGTTCTCCTGAGCTGAAATTATTCATATATTCTCTTCTTCACTCGTTGGTTCCGGTCCGGTTCCATCAGAACAAAGAACTGAAGAGAAATGTCTATTTTATGTCCACTTAATGGACAAGAAGTATCTGATCTCATGCAATATTTATTAATGAATGTTGTCATTGCTGCTGATCTCAGCATCATCTCTGTCCTCTTGGATCTAGTTTGATGTCCAGGCTGCCGTCCAGGTGTGGACAGAAAGACGGAGACGGCTGCTGCTTGCCTGCAGGTAACACGCGTCTGTCCTCCTGGGTCTCTGTCCAGCTGTCTGATAGGACGGTGCCCGTACCCTGTGGTTACTATGGAGACTGAGCAACAAGCACATGCAGAAGATAAAAGGTCTTTTCCTGGACTGATTTTCTTCTTTGTTTCTGTTTGTTTCTGATTCCAGAGAAGAAGAATGTTCCCAGCGTGGTGCTGAGGAAGGTAACATCTCACCATCACTTGTTTGTGTGTGTGTGTGTGTGAGACCTCAGTGTGTTCTTTCCATTCTCAGCTCACAGGTGATCAGTGGATCCTCAGGAGTGCAACAATTAAAAAAGAAGAGGAGGAGGAGGAGGAGAAGGAGGCAGTTCAGGTGAGGCTGAGGAATATTCATCAGGTGGTCAAATCTGCTGCGGATTAGCTGTTAACACCTTGTGATCTCCTGCTGCCTTGTGATTGGCTGTTTAGATAAAGAACCGGAAGAGGAGGGAAGAGCTTTCACCCTCAGGCCGAAAGAGGGTGAGGATTATCTGGCAGCATCATGTTGGTTCTTCCTGATGTTCCTCAGCTGAACTGTGTTTCTGCTGCAGCGTCGCCAGGCCTGCGGAAAGTGCGCCGCGTGCCTCCGGAAGAATTGCGGGAAGTGCACCTTCTGCCTGGACATGAGGAAGTTTGGTGGTCCATGCCGCCTGAAGCAGAAGTGTGTGATGAGGCGCTGTGTGGTGGTGGTGAGTCACAGCTTCAGCTGATCAGTTCCAGAATCATCTCTGAAGTCCAGAATCAACCATGGGAATTTGCCAAAGAACCAGACAGGAAGGTGGTCCAGAAGCTACTGGAGAATCACAGCCTTTCAGTTTTCTGTCCAACACAGAACATCAGGCAGAGCTCAGCTGGTTGTGGGTCCGATTTAGGAAGAAACTTCCAGAGCAGATCTAGGAATGTCTTTTTGAATCCCAATCCCCTCTGAGCTCTGATGTTTGGAACAGGACTCCCCATCAGCTGTCTGCTTGTTTCTCCTCAGAATGCCCGGAACAAATGGTCCAAACTGCCAAACCTCATCCAGGTCGGAGAGGGCATGGAACCATTGGACCAAATCCAGGCCAGAGAGGAGACTGGTTCCACGGATGCTCAGCCAGAGTCCAGTCACTGGAGGGGATGGAGAAAATGGAGACATGAGAGGGATTCAGCAGGAGGAAGGGAGGTTGGTAACCTTTCACTCCATCTCTGTATGGTTCTTCTGGTTCTACTCTTCAGTTCCAGACCTGGCAGAACTTCTTTTTCTCTTTGCCTTTCTTCTTCATCTTGAAGGTTTTACTTCCTGATGAATGCTCCTCATCCATCCCACCCTTCCCTCAGTATTGTCAGATTGATCTTCTCATATTTGTCCCTCTGTGACATTCAGGTGAAGCTGAAAAACATCTGAAGCTATTGAGTTCTCCTGCTGAACCATCAGTTGCTGCCCTGATTCTAATCCTGATCTGTAGCTGGGCTCTGGGAACAACCTGGAGTTTACAGAATAAAGCTTGGATTAAATCAGGACCATCAGTCAGAGCATCTCTGAGGCTTTTGTTTGTGTTCAGGAGGTGAGGAAGAAGAGGTGGATGAGGAGGAGGAGGAGGTGGGGACAAAAGAGAGGAACCACAGAGTCAAAGATCAGAAAAGAGTTGGACGGTCTGCTGATGAAGGAGGAGGAGGAGGAGGAGACACAGCCCTCTCAGGTGTGTCCTGAGGAAGCAGATCCTCTGCTGTTGGACTCGCTTCGTTCTGGAGTCAGAAACTCTTCAGGATATCCATCACCACTGTCTCTATGTGTCTCTGTCCTCAGTTTCCAATTAGCACTGGACCTTCAGTACCAGGTGGACCATCTGTACTATCAGGACCTCTGACTGGGACGCACGTGCAGGTAAACTCATTCCATCCACTGCTGTACATGCGTTTGTCTCGATCTGAAACTGATTTTATTTGTCCCAGTTGAACCTGACTCTGGACACTGGCCACCTGTCCTCCAACATCCTGTCTGACTCCGCCCTTACCTGTCTGTCAGGCCTGCTGCCTCAGGTAAAGGTCCAGGTGTGCTGCTGTGCTCTGAGTCAGTATCTAAGCTGGTGACTCTGACCTGTGTCACCATGGTTACACTGCTGACCTGTCTTGTGTTTCCATGGTAACATCTCTAGACTCAGACCTGTGTTTTCTTAGTAACAGTCAGCCGACTGACAGGAGCTGAGCTTGTGGTCTGTCTCCAGGAGGGATCTGTCCTCCATGTTTCCACAGGCCTCACCTTTATCCCTCCTCCTCCTCCTCTTTCTCCTGCTCCTCATTCTGCTGCTGCCATCCAACCACTGCAGTTGAAGGAGGAGGAGGAGCCTGTTGGGATTGAGCTGTATGGGAGGAGTGGAGGTTTTGGAGAGCAGGAGAAGACCGAGCAGGAAGTAAGGACTGGAATATCAGAGACAGGACAGTACTACGAAGTGGAGATGGAGCTGCCGGACCCTGACTGTGACCAGTGCACGCTGCCCACAGTGTCGCCGCTGCCCTCTGACATCACTCAGCCTGCCAGCACCTGTGACATCACCTACAAACGCCCAGAGTTCATCTCATTGGTCAGTGGAGTTGTCAGGCATCGGTGAAAAAAACACAGGTGGTCCGACGTTTAAAAAGCTCCTCCTTTCCTCTGTTGTCAGAACCCGGAGTGTTTTAGCCTGCTAAGAGGCGGAGTCAGGAATGCTGTGCCAGATGGGTGGAGCTTGTTACGCCTGCTGAAGATGCTGAGGAGGATGGTGCTGCCGGCTCATTGGGTGGCTGTTCTGGCTGAAGGACCGGAGCTGCAGCTGCTGCAGTGCTCCAGGGTATAAAACTATTAAAGCTTCAGAGCTGCTCATTCATCTGACAGCTGCAGAGATAAATCATCCCTGTAATATCTAGAACCAGCTGGAAAACATCCAGAAACCTTCAGAAATGATCCAGGAAACATTAAGAACATATCCAAAACATATCCCGAAAACATCTGTAGAACATCCAAAAAACCCATCAGCTGTAATACAGTCTGTCTGAACATTTTAAGATCTTAGCTCAAAATAAAAGCTTTTTAGTCTCTAAAGTCAATTCTTTTTTTATTTTTAGCATTTGATCTGAAATTTGTAAAAGTTTTATTTTGAGTTGAAATGTTTTTTGAATCATAAAAAACACATCATACATTTAGAAAAAGATTCATGTTTTTCTTCTTTGAAATTTCCACATAGTAGTTTTTTTCTTAGAGCTCTTGAAGCTGTGGTGAAGTGAAGATGCTAAAAGTGTCTCATACTGTCTCACCTCGGTGTCTCTGCAGCTGTCCTCCATGGCCGACACCATCATCCACGTCCAATCAGATCACAGCTTCCACATCAGCGTTCAGACCCGGCTGCTTCCGGATTCTCACCAAGTCTACAAGGAGCATGCTCACAGACTTGCTCACCTGAGCCAGGTAACACAGCAGGAGCAGCAGGGTGGGCGGGGCTAATTGTGTGGCTCCACCTCTTCTCTAATGAGGCTTGGTTTATTACACTGAGAGCCCAACCTTACCTTCTGATCCATTCAGACAGTTTTTGAAGTTTAAAAACTTATCAGAGCATGGTGATCACATCCATCCAGGATGATCTGACCCTACCTGGACCTCCATAACCCCAGATGTGAACCCTTAGGACAGACTTAGAACAACTTGATCTTCAGATGTGGTCTACCAGACTTTCACCTACTTCAGACCTGAGAGCCACTGCAGGACCTGACCGTGACTTCTCAGGCAGCAGACTTAATTCATTCATTCAATAAACGGTGCTGTTCTGAGTAGGTTCTGCTGGGTCGCTTGAACTAATGAAATGGGTTAAACTTGCTTAAATGAACAGTTGTGTTTGGATTAGATGAATCAGTTAGCTGTGGGCTGTAGTCATTGAGCTCTGACTCTTACAGAGTGGCTGAATGTACAGCGCCCCCTCTGGTTGAAAGGAGTAACATCATTAAATTCAGAATCAGAACCAGTTTTATTGCCAAGTTTGTTGTTGGTTGCAGTCTGGACCTGTCCTGTTTGGTAGATGATCCAAACCACACTGAGATGGATGAAGACAGGACAGACTGAATGATGGCAGTGGAGAAGATGACCAGCAGCTCCTGTGGAAGGTTGAACTTCTTGAGTTGCCTCAGGAAGTACAGTCTCTGCTGGACCTTCTTCTGAACAGTGTCTATGTGTGAAGACCATCTCAGGTCCTCAGAGATGGTGGTTCCTAGGAACCTGAAGTGGTCCACAGCAGACACAGTGTTGTTGAGGATGGTGAGGGGGGTGTATGGGGGTGGTGTTCTCTGAAAGTCCACCATCATTTCCACAGTCTTGAGTGGGTTAAGTTCAGTGGTGAGACTGCAAGGGAAGCTCAGTTTCTCCTAAAATGTCAAAAAATAAGTGATCAAATATATACTGTTGTGTGTTCATGTCATTGACTAAATAACTTTTGTTCAGAATCAGCTTCTTATCTCTGGTAACGATGCGGCTTCTTCTCACTCATTCCCGCAGCTTCACAGTCCCGCCCATCGGACGCTCAGCGTCTCCGGGGGTCAAAGGGGCAGTGGGCTGACCTCGGCTGGCCCGGACGTTCAGCTTCTGCATGATAATTGGATGATCTGTCTGAGGATGAATTCCTTTTTGATTGACAGTGAAATGAGCGAATCAGCGATCTTGAAATTGAGCTTCTCCTCCTTCAAAGAGCAGCATCCTCCACTGATTAAGTTCCAGGTGGTTCTGACCGCACCAGTGTACCAGCCGATCCACCTCCTGTCTGTATTCAGACTCATCACCGTTCTGGATCAGTCCAATGACAGTGGTGTCATCTGCAACCTTCAGGAGTTTCACAGACGGGTTCACTGAGGTCCAGTCATTACTGTAGAGGGAAAAGAGGAGTGGGGAGAGAACACACCCCTGGGGGGCACCGGTTCTGATGGTTCTTGTGTGGGAGAAGATGCTCCCCAGCCTCACCTGCTGCTGCCGGTCCGTCAGGAAGCTGGTGATCCACTGACAGGTGGAGGCTGGTACCTTTAGCTGGATGAGCTTCTGGTGGAGGATGTCTAGGATGATGGTGTTGAAGGTGGAGCTGAAGTCTACAAACAGGATCTTGGCGTACGTCCCTGGATGGTCGAGGTGTTGCAGGATGAAGTGTAGACCTAAGTTAACAGCATCGCCGCCTTATTGGCAGCAGCATAAGGTGACACTGCAAAATTTTGAGTAATCCAAGCATTAATCTGAGAACTTTTCCAGTGGGAAAAATCTCATGTTTAGAAAATATTGTTTTTAACAAAATCACTGCAGGCAGAATTATTGTCAACAGTCCCAGTTTGGAACATTTAATCAGTAAGGGTTTGGGTTTCCCTTAGTCACTCTTCAAAAAGGGAAAAACAAGAGAACATGCCATTCAAGTAAAGCTGATGTTTGTTGGTCTTCATTCAAGAGGACCCAAAGGTGTCCACATCTACAGTCAGAACAATAATTAAACAGTTTAAACCAGCCTGGACCAGAACCAATTTAATCCTCTGCCACACAGTGAGGAGGATGGTGAGGGAGGTGAAACATCTCCATAGATCAATGTTAGAGACCCGCAGAAAAGTGTAGCATCTAGATGCCACCGAATCCTAATGACTGCTTCTTTAAATGGTTTTCAAGGCGACGAGGTTCGGGTTCGGGTCACAGAAGAGAAAGATTAGCTTCAGAATGTTAACAATGCTAATAGCTGTGTGTGTGTGTCTGCTTCTCAGCTGGTCACCCTACTGCTGGATCTGGAGCGACTCACCATCTGCCAAGGCTTCAGGGTCCAGTCCCCTGGCTGTCTACAGCAGGTACGATCAGCAGGCTGCCACCTACTGGTGGCTCCACCCTTCCACACCTGCTTGGCCTGCCTCCTGGAGGAGGAGTCAGAGGAGGACGAGGAGTCAGAGGAGAGAGATGGAACCATGGTAATAGAATTCTGACTGCTGATCTGGACTTCACAGTGGGTAACTATTTGAATAAATGCAGTGTTATAAAAGTGCCTCATCAAGTTAAGCAAGGACTTCTGGGTGATGGAGTCCTCAATTCTCCAGCAGCTGTTGGTCCAAACGTTTCTACCTCAGTGTGTTTTTACTACTGTACAGAGCTTAAAAACCTCCCGTAGACCCGAGTTCTACAGAACAGAGTCTGGTCCGGTTTGAAGCAGAAAGGACAAATAGTGAAGTAACAGCCTGGACAGGGACTGAATGTTTGTTTTATGATAAAGAGATTTTTGTACCTTTGATACGTTTATAAAGAGTTTTTTCCAGAAGCTGTTTGGTCTGATCTCTTTGTTAAACATGTCAGATGCCTGCAGATGTGGAAACAAGTCTTTTCTGAAGCTCTGTAGATTTCTACCAGAGTTGCTCATATTCACAGATCATATCCTAAGCAGTGCATCGGTCCTCTTTCACCTCTGTTGGGAAAATTCAATGCGAAATTGTAAATCCTTTATTATTATTAAAGGGAAATGAGATGTTATTGTAATTTCTTTAGAGTTGTTGTAGATGCTGATAACTGTTTGCATCAGCATCTACAACTATATCACAGTTGCATCTCCACTCCAGTCTGTTCTCCAATTGAACACCAAGGTATTTATACTCTTCCACCACCTCCACCTCTTCTCCCATGATGGAAATAGTGTTTGATCTATTATATCTCCTTTGTTTTATTCACGTTCAAGATGAGATGATTGTTTCCACACAAAGTGGTCCACCAGCCCCCTGTACTCAGCTTCTTGTCCATCTCTGATCCACCCCACGATTGCAGAATTATCTGAGTATTTCTGCAGATGACAGGAGTCTGTCTGGTCCTGGAGGTCTGAGGTGTAGAGAGTGAAGAAGAATGGTGAGAGTACCGTCCCCTGTGGTGCTCCTGACTACCTGGTTGGACACACAACCCTTCAATATATCCAATATATGGAAGCTAAAATAGGAGAAATATGATCTCTCTTTTTAATTTTCATCAGAACTCTTGCTGCAGCATTTTGAATCAGCTGAAGGCTTTTAACTGCATTTTGTGGACATCCTGATAGTAAAGAATTACAATAATCCAGCCTTGAAGTAACAAATGCATGGACTAGTTTTTCAGCGTCACTCCTGGACAGGATATTTCTAATTTTGGTAATGTTCTGGAGATGAAAGAAGGAAATCCTAGAAACCTGGCCCCATATTCACAGAGAACCCTGAGACTAAAAGTAGCTTCTAGTGACATTCTGAGAATGTTCCTGGTTTAGATAAAAGTTATTCATGAAGCATCTTCAGAGAGCCTCCTCCTAACGTGAGGAGATGTTCAGAGCAGTGAGGAGGACCTTTAGTGAACCTAAGAGTGTCTGAAGCAGAGAAGATGGAGGAAAGACAGAGAGAAAGGAGAGATCTTCTCCTCCAATGAACAACAGTAAATGAATAAAACGCTACCAGCTCCATGGTGCAGAGATCCACCTCCTAAACAGTCGAGTCAATGAGAACAGAAACTTCTAGAACAATCATATAATTATTAATATAGAGATAAGATTAACTTTATCATCCCTCTAGGAGGAAATGAAATAGTTTCAGCAGCAGGACAGGTTAAAGGTCAACCTCTAGTAAGGTGATACTAGGAAGGATCAATAAATACTAGAAACAATAATTAATAACCATGAATAAAAAGTGAACAAAAAGTTCTCTGGTGCTGCTATCTCCTCTCTAGCTTCTGAATGCAGCAGGAACCAGAGCTGCTCACATTCCAGGCTGGTGCTGAAAGCAGAGGGAACGACGCATTGATCTACTGGGAATGTCTGTTGGTTCCCACCGTGATCCCAGAACCAAATCTACCTTTAACACTCCTCTCTTCTCCTCCACCAGAGGACATTTGACCAAACTAAACCTCCTTCAACAAGAAGATCAGAGTAAAATGCTGAATATGAACATGAAATTACTTAATATGAAATAGATGCAGCATGAAAACAACCAGCATGGAGAGTAAACGTAATAATAAATCATAATAATGATAATCATGTAAATAAGCTACGTTCAAACATGTTGATGCTGTGTGACATTAATTTAATTTTGCTAAGTTTCATCATCATCATTTAAACATTTTTGAATCCAGTCCAAATTCTATCAGTTAATTTCTCTCCATTGGTTACTGAGAACAAATCTGATTTCTGTCGTCATGTTTAACGACCAATCACAGCTCTTAGAAGACAGCGTCACACCCAGGAATGTTTAGGCTAAGATATGTTGTGATTATGAATCTGAGATCATTATTTAATATTAATATTTTAATATTTTATCAAACAATATTTGGGTCTGTTAAGGATTGTCCTGTGAATACCAGCCCAGTAAGGTGATGGTATTAGGACAAAATAGAAAGGTGTGAGACGAGCTCTGACATTATTGAACAGCATAAACTCTGCACATATATGGAATGAATTCACACAATTTCTTAAAATACAAGAATTTATTAACAAAAATAAGTCAACTCAAAGTCCAACATATTTCAATCAACAAACTCTTTACTTTGCTAAAACAATCCAACTAAACTACCAAGCAGAATTAAAGAATAATGAAGACTAATGGACTATGTACAATATAAACAAGTTGATTAAAGATGATTGATAATTATGACCAAAAGAGTGATGCAACATTACCATGAAATGTTTATGTTTGAGAACCAAGGATTATCTTGAAGAATCTGGAAATGAAGTTAAGTTAGTCTTGGAACCAACTTAGACAATAATCAGCAACATCTAGACAACCATTCACAATGTAAGATCAGATAAAATATTATTTTAATAAAATAATGTTTTAAAGAATGATCTGCTGAATAAAACCAACCTTCTGGATGACTAATTCTCAACGGTGTCTAATTAGCTGCCTTTATTTATTGAAATAATATTAAAATAAATATTATTAAGGGAATATTTTGGGAAAGAACCAAATTTTTCTGGAGAAATGAGCTTAATGGTGTTTACTTAGTTATCAACTCTAGTAAATGATGTTAGGGACACATTATTTACTGGATTGAAAACTAACAACTTTTCTGGTAAATATTCTTTAGCAACAAGCTCGTGTTCTTAGCTGTTAGCAGTTAAAGCTAACAAAGAAGCTGCTAGCTTAGCACCAGTATCAAACACACACCTTTAAAATGACCAGTTTAATATAAGGGTTAAAATGCATAAGCGTGGACGGCGCATTATGATCAATGTTCTGTTTAAAATCACCCTTTAAATAAAGTTTATCTTAACTTTAAAAACCCACAAAAAAACCAAACTTCATAAAATGAAAAACGTTTAGATTCAAATTCAATTCAAAACTACTTTATTAATCCCAAAGGGAAATTAAATATTGTTATAGCTCATATTATGAAGGTTTCTTCAAAGAGTCGTAGATGCTGATGGCTGTGGGCAGGAAGGATCTCCTGTAGCGCTCCGTCTTACAGCAGATCTGAAGAAGCCTCTGACTGAAGACACTCTGTTGTTGTAGGACAGTCTGATGAAGAGGATGCTCAGGGTTCTCCATAATGTTCTTCATTTTATGAAGAAACCTTCTTTCCACAATGATCTCCAGAGGTTCCAGAGGAGTCCCAAGAATCTAAATCTTTCTCTATTATTCTGCCCAAACCTAACCTCTGACCCATGCTGAGGAGGAGTTGTCTGGGAAACGGCGAAGTTTGAAGAGACATCCACAGTCAACAAACGGTTAGCTTCCAGCTAACCTCCGGAGCAGTGGATGAAAGAAGGCTCGTTGTGACCAACTGCAGATTACCGTAACCATGGTTATGCGGCTCCTGTTGTCCTTTCAGACTGGGCTTTAGACAGCGTCTCTGCAGAAGATCCTCTGGTTCACGGTTTGCTTCTGCAGGCCTCAGAGAGAAAGTCAAGCAATGCTTATACCTTAATTTCCCCTCTTTATGAATGAATACCGGGTACACAAACAGTAACTCATCAGTACTTAACTTGTGCATATGATGATGATCTTATGACATCCTTGGATCCAGTTTGAAGAGTTTATATCTGTTTGCCAGCAAAGAGACATCAGCGTGCTGCCTCTCCAGCCAGCCTCGCACAGAGTCCGGGTAGAAGAGGCAGGATGTAGCAAGAGCGGTGGTTTTATTTGGAAGGTGACGTCACAGGAAGTCCGCAGTTACCCCGTTTCCTGGCTGTGCCGGAAGTAGGTTAATGCAATTTATTTTAAACGTTCCAGGAAATTTGTACTGGCCTTTCACGTTGTAAACATGGCTGTGGGTCCCAACAGATAGGAGCTCTCTCAGAAACTCTGAGGAGCTTTGGGACTACAGGGCCTGTTTAATATGGGATTTGAAAGTCATGTCCTGGTCAAAGATGACTCCAAGTTGTTTTTAACTTTTTTACTGGAGGTTTATTTAATGCTGTCCACATTAATTGGTTGATTGAGCAGTTTCTTTTTCAAAGACTCCAGTCCAAAGACGACAATGTCTGTCTTCTCTGAATTTAGAAGCAGAAAATTTAGACATCCAGGTTTTTATGTCTTCAAGACATGCCTAAAGATAATTGGCCCAAGTACTGAACCCTGTGGTACTCCACAATTAACCCTGGAGTTTAAAGATGATTTATCATTTACATGAACAAACTGGAATCTGTCAGACAGATAAGATTTAAACCAGCCTACCCTGATCCCTACAGCATATTCCAGCCTTTCTAAGAGAATATTATGATCGACTGGATCAAATGTAGCACTGAGATCTAACAGAACCAGAACAGACACAAGTCCATTATCTGAGGCCATAAGAATATCATTAGTGACTTTCAGCAGAGCTGTTTCAGTGCTATGATGAGCTCTGAAACCTGACTGAAACTCTTCAAACAGGTCATTGCTGTATAAATGTTCACACATTTGATTAGCAACTATTTTCTCAAGAATTTTAGATAAGAATGAAAGATTGGATATAGGTCTGTAATTTATTAAATCATCTCGATCAAGCGAAGGTTTCTTAAGTAAAGGTTTAATTACAGCTAACTTAAAAGCCTGTGGTTCTGATCCATTTACTAAAGATAGATTAATCATATCTAAAATGGGGCTGGTAATCAGAGGGAACACTTCCTTAAATAATTTGGTTGGGATTGGGTCTAACATACAAGTTGAAGGTTTAGATTAAGCTAATATTTCTGAAAACAGTTGAGAACAGTCAAACACAGATCAGTTTCCACAATTACTTCCAATACTGTTTTGAATTACTGTTATTTGTTGATGCTTAATGCCACATGTCAGAACAAGGTCCAGAGTATGAAGACAAAAGAGGGTAGGCCTGTGGATGTTTTATCCAAATACAATGGAATCCAAGATTAAAAGCTACATTGCTAAAATCCCTCTAACCACTATAATGACCTTATCAGTATTTAACACTTTTTAGCATTTCACCCCCTGCAAAACAGAAATGTTGTGATGTACAGACAAGACACATACTACAGAATAATTACTCAGTCTTTATTTGAATTTTTCTTATAAAACTCATTGTGGAACCTGTTTTATGTGTTTGAGTGGGCGTGATCTCTTGGCATCGTGGGAGAGCATGGTGGACAGAAATAACAGGAAATGGCAGAGGTTTGCAGAACAAAGACTTAAAAAAATGAGGCACTTGTTCTGATCCGGAGCTCATCCTGTGACACGGTTACCATGGTGACACTGAGGATGCTGGATAACAGCTGGACCTGACATCAGTGTGTGTTTGTGTGTGTCAGTATGGCTGTGTTAAATCATCAGTTTCTCTTTACAAGCAGGCAGGCAGATAAGACCTCAAGTTCTGTTTATCTCTAATAGTATCAATAATATATCAGTATTCATGTCAGGGATCATTTACACATTATAAAAATAAAAAAATCATTCCAGTTGTATTCACATGCTGAGGACATACAGTTGTTTGCATACAGTTTAAAAGATCATGATGATGATTGAGGAACAGGCGCATTTCAATCAAACATGCAACAGTTTCAGTTGCCACGGTAACCAAGGTACCGAGGTAGAGACATTTGCTTTGTTAGAAGACTGAGAATGAGCAGGATGGGTAATGAGGTGCAGGTGTGGTTCAATGAGCAGGTCTATGTCCAGATGTTCTCTGGCTAATCAGAGAGTGGTTTGTTAGCTCTTGTCCAACAGGACAGGGCTTCTCTCACAAGGCCAACCATATAAGCCCTTATTTTTACGCCAATAAAAAGGTTCAGCAAATGAAAAAGGAGAATGTCCTCGCTGCTAGCCAATCAGAGAGGAAGCCCGTCTACAAACTCCCGCCCACTAAGCCTGCTGCCAGTCAGAACCTGAGTCAGTCTCTGTGTGCTCGGCTTCAGCCAGAGCCCTGGGCTGTTTTCCTGTTTCTGGGACAACTGGGCCCTCCTCCAGTCAGATTTCTCTCTGGTTACACTGGCAATGCTGGCTGCTGAATGGCTAATCTCTGAGAAGCTGGCTGCTGATTCGCTGTCAGACGGAGGCTTGTCATCATTCAGTGGCATCAGGAAGGAGAATGCCGGAGCTGCTGCTGAGCTCCCATAATGCTTTGCATGGCGGCTGACAGTGTGGCACCTCCTCCTCTCCATCTCGGTTCCTCTGGCCTCCTCTGAAAGAGAGGAGCCCCAGGATGAAGCTCCATTCCTGGGTAAGCTCCTGCTCCTCCTCTCCTGCTTGTCCAGTTTCTTCTGACTGATCATCTGACTTCCTTCCTTCTTCTCCTCCTCCTCCTTCTTTCTTCTTCTCCTGTTCCTCTCCTCTTCCTCTTGTTGCCTCTTCACAGCCTCCACTTCCTCTTTTTTCATTCTCATCTTCTTTTGCTCTGCTTGAACTTCTTCCTCCACCAGGTCCAGGTCCAGGTCAGGAGGCCCTACTCCTCCTTTTCTCTGTTTGGTTTCCACCTTTCTCTCTCTCCTTCTCCTCTCTCCTCCTCCTGCACCGCCTCCTTCTCTCCACTGCCTGCTGAAGGAAGCGGTTGCCATGGTTATCGACTCCTTCTGCAAGGAGGAAGGGGAGAGGGCTCCTTCCTCAGGGCCTGATGGAACAAACAGAAACAACATTCAAAAGTTTTATAATTTAAAACAGTTTTAACACATAAAATCACAACATGAACATGTGACCTGATCACATGACACAAGGCTTGATGATGGTGATGCTGAGGAAGAGATGAAGGGATGAAGACAGAGTGAAGGAGGTGAAACAGAGCTACCAACCGCGGGTTCTCAGTGCGTCCGATCACGTAGAAGCAGGGCTCGCCCTGTTTGGAGTTGGTCATACAGAGAGACAGGCTGGACAGCTCCACTGAGGAGGAGGAAAAGGAGGAGGAGGAAGAGAAATAATCAAATAGTCAGAGCGAAGCAGGAGTTCATCTGCTGGACAGTTCAGCAGCTTCACAAACTCCTGCTATGGAACATCTGGCTAAGGCTGGACCACATCTGGAACAGAACCTGACAGAAGGTCAGAAATAGGCCAGCTGTGAACCAGTATGAACCAGAATGTAGCAGATCTGTGGCAGAAGGTTTCTGCTTCAAGTTTAGCTTCAGGCTTCAGTTCAGTTCATCTGTGCACTCCAGTTTCTGGATATTGAAAGTTTCATAAGTGAAGCTGAATAAATGTAATGAATCTTTTCCTGATTTCTGCAAACAGATCCGACCTGGGAAAACCTTGGAGAGTTTGTGAGGAACTGAGATGCAGATGTACTAACAAACCCATCAAGCAGATTCTTCCTACCTGCAACATTTTGTCTTCTGTAAAATTAATTTAAAAAATATGTAAAAAAAATCAAACCTGTTGTTATCTCATGATAACTGGATAATTAGTTTGTTAACTCAGGATAACGAGACAATTATCTGGGAAATGCCACATTCTTGATAAAGGGATCACGGTTCTATTAAAGCAGTGGGTTTTTCTTCAGTATCTCTGTGTTTCGGACCACCAGGTGGACATTCTTTTTTTTTTCGGCACTAGAGGCCTTTATTTCCCTTAGGTGTATGAATGAGTGTGTTCTTGGTTGTTTGTGTGTTGCCCTGTGATGGACTGGTGACCTGTCCAGGGTGACCCTGCCTCTCGCTCATAGACTGCTGGAGATAGGCACCAGCTCCCCTGTGACCCACTATGGAATAAGCGGTAGAAAATGACTGACTGACTGACTAGAGGCCTTTATTTTTGACAGTAGGCAGACAGGAAGGAGGGGCAAAGAGACGGGGAGACATTTGGAAAAGGTTGCCGGGTCCGGGACTTGAACTTCGAGGACTATAGCCTCTAAATGTGGTCGCGAGCTAACCCTTACACCACCAGCGCTGCACCCACCAGGTGGACATTCTTGGATGGTGTATTTAAGAAGCAACCAGGAACCACAGATTTCACACTAAATTAGCTAGAACAAATTAATGTCCTTATCTTTAGATAATATTCTTGATCGAAAGCTAAATGTGACCATTTGTGATTTCCTGGATGTGAGACCCAAACATCAGACTGTTTGGTACTGATTCTGTTCTGTTTGAATGGATCATACATTCTCTGAAAGCAGGTGAGCTTTGAGCCTCACAGGGAGACTAAGAGCTGCAGAGGATATTTTGGGGGGTTTGTATCTTTCTACCATGTTTATATGCAGACTGTATGAAGATGGACAAATGGACATCATCATCTGATTCCATCTGAAGTTACAAAGTGTCTATTCTATTCTATTCTATTCTATTCTATTCTGTAATTGTAGCCTCTCTTTGCTAGTTCTGGTACAAATCTAAATAGAACTACAGTGAATTTTGCTCATAATTGTTTCCTTTTGGAGTAAAGTTTTTCAATAAGAATGAAAGACGGATCTGTCTGAACTCCACAATTTACGAGCGGTACTTGAATCCTTGTCCTGGTCCGCTCACCTGTCTGCACAGAGACCAAAGAAGGACCAAGCAGCTCAAAACATGGAACCCATAAGTCTGAGCTGAAAAATGAAGCCGGCAGGTATGAATTACATAATTATCCTGTTATCATCAAACAACAATGCCAAAAATTTAGAGGGGTTCTTGTTCTGGTAGTTTCATTTTAAAACAGCCAGTAGATGGCGCTATTGTTTTAGTTTGTCTCATTAAAGAACAGGAGGAACCTAAACATCTGAATTGTGTCTGTTTCTTCACTGAGAGCAGAGTATCAAAGTAAGTCCTCCTCAGAGCACAGATTTTCCTGTTAGATCCTCTTTGATTTAAACGAAGCAGACATTCACTGAACGACTAAAGTCTGTCAATTACAGAAGACTGACTGTTCACCATGCCTGCTATCTCTTTAATGGCCACGCTGCAGGAGCAGCGATGGTTTATTTTCAGCTGTAGAGTAACTTTTTAATTGAACCGTGAGCAGAAAGTACCAGGTTGTTCTTAAGCTGCTTGCTGCAGAACATCTGATGTTGAACAGAGACTCTCACTTGTTCTGCAGCTTTATAATCATCTTTATTGGTCATTGCACATGTACATTATAATGAAATGTGTCCTCTGCATTTAACCCATCCCTTACAGGGAGCAGTGTGCTGCCATTGTGCGGCGCCCGGGGAGCATTGTGGGGCTAAGGGTCTTTCTCAGGGACCCAGAGTGGTAATCTGTGGGAACCTGGCCCCTTGTGTCCCCTCCAGAACACAAACCTCCTGTTCTAACCACTAGGCCACCACTATATCAGACTCTGCTCCATGTGGAATTCAGCATTATTGAAGTAGGTCGATGAAGAAGACAGACAGGTGAGAGTCACCTGCATGGCGCAGAACCTAAAGTCTCACCATAATCTGGAACATATCCGTTTCCTTTCTTCAGAACCAGGTGGATTCGATGTCCTCCTCTGCGGATCTGCTCCACAGCCTGACTGTGGGTCATTCCTGCCGTACTGTCTCCGTTAATCTCCACCAGCTGGTCTGACACCTGCAGCACAGGTAAGCACACCTGGTTAGTGGGTAGAAGCTAAAACTGCTGTGTGGATCTGAGAAATTAAAGGGTCCAAACTCTGAGCTGGAGCTCCTGGAGCAGCTGAGGCTTCATTCACAGGTGCCCCTTGAAAAAAAAAAAAAAACTTCCTCTACTGCAGTCAGCACCACCTGACTGAAACACCACAGAGACACACAGAATACACCTTTATGACCAGTTTTCCCTCTAATGAAGCTCCAAGTTCCCAAGTGAAACTCTGGATTTACTGCTCCATCTATGTTCCAACGCTCACCTATGGCCTTGAGATACGGATCAGTACCAAAAGAACCGGATCCGCGATCTAAGTAGCTACGAGGAGCTTTCTCTGCTTTAGGTGTAAGGAGAGGAGCTCCATACTTCAGGAGGAGCTTAGAGTAGAGCTGCTGCTCCTCGTTCAGGAAAATTTCATGTATGACCTGAAGCTCAGCATAAACTGATAAAAGTATTCACTCCCCCTCCCATTCCCACCTGCTGCAGCACTAATTCTGGTCGGAGTTCAGGGCCGCTGGTTCTGTGTAGGAGGTCGCTCTGTGATTTGAGTTCTGTTAACATGTCTGGGGAAGAATTACAGAAGGCCTCACCTCTGTTTTCATGGAAATTATCTTGAACACATGCCTACTGTTATGAGAGAGTTTGTCTAGTCAGAGCAGATGCGGCGCATCTTGAAGACATGTCTGATCGCTGTAAACCTGTTCTCCCTTGTCAAGGTTGTAATAAGCTGGTTGAGTGAAAATCATCCATCTCTTCCTTTGGCGAATATACATTTTTCCATAACAATTTATTGGCAGCGGTGGGATTCTTCTGAGGACATCGACAAAATAAGGGCCTGATCAACTTGGGAAGAGTTTGCCGGCCTCAAACCCAATTACTGTTACAAGGAAGGAGGACTTCTGACTGTGTTCTTGGAGACTCGGCACTGTAATCCTAAAAAGAACCTAACGTTTTGGAGACGGGTAGATCCTCAATCAGCATAATTTAATTAATATTATTTGCCTCATAGCTTGTAAAAATGAATACAAACTGTAACCAGTGGAAACCCTTTGTCCCCACAGTGGAAATCCTCTCTCACTGAGTGTTTCATGATGAATCTCCACAGCTGCTGATTTCATAGCAGTCACCGCCATCTCAGCAGCACCTCCTACTGGTCATGTTATTCTGTCTCCAGTGGATATAGGCTCCACCTGTGTTAGGTGTGTGTGTACCTGTATCTTGTTGCTGCGCTGGGCCGGCCCTCCCTCCATCAGGCCCAGGACGTACAGGCCCATGTTGTACTCACTGCCCCCCCTCAGAGAGAAACCGAACCCTGTGGGGCCCCGTTCCAGATCCACGCTGTAGAACCTGGACTCATCCTGGAACACAGAACCAAGATGCTGCTGGGACCATGGATACTCCTGGAAGTCACTGCAACCACTGGGAATAAATGTAAAATCATTTCTCCAAGGACAGTCAGTTACCAAATCCCAGATCAAACCCAGTTGAACATCAGGAACATCTCTGTTAAACATTCCTCACAGGAGCAGATCTAAAGGGGGGCAAGGGGGGCAGTTGCCCCCCTGCTGTAGAGCCTTGCCCCGTTGCCACGTTACATCTGGTCGGTCAGATCAGAACAATAATAAATTGGCTGCCATGAGAATAAGATTTCTAGATATGACTGCTGGTGTGAATGCGATCATTTCTGGTTTCATATTGTTATAGACTACGTGTGGTAATAATTATTCCTAATGTTGATGCTGGACATTGCAGATCATAATGAAAAGGAAATTTAAAAGTGGAGACATTTCCAGTTTCTTTGGCTAAAAAGCGAAGGATGAGAAGGAAGAAGAGACTGTGGGATATGAGGAAGGAGGAATGATGGAGAGACCAGGAGGGTCACAGGTGAAGGAGGCCACTGAAAGTGCAACAGGTGAAGAAATGGGTGAAAATGATGTTAGTTTAAATGATGAAGATGAGAAGATTTCAGAGTCAGAGAGAGAAAGAAGACTGATGAAGAAGAGAAGGAAGGCAGGGAGTCCAGCCCATCCAGCTGGACCACCTGGTATGGATTTATTCTGGCTATAAATTCCAGTGCAGAGATGTTAGATGTTTCTGCTCAGGTCTACATGTGTGTTAAAGTTAGATAGCTCAGGCTTTATAGATGTTGTCAGTTTATGTTTTAATAAAAGCAAATCCTACAACACGAAGAAACACAGTGAAAACTGTTTTAGATCATTCTAATAGCGACTATAGTTGTTTTAGATCAATGAACTTCAATGAAGACGTCCAGCATTGCCACCCTGCCTTGACCTTTAGGGCCTCCTTTGACCCCGCAGGTAAAAATGTCTTCTACCTCAGGAACATCAGTTGATGTAACTAAAGGAACAATCTTTTGGATCCAGTCAATAGAATCATGATCCAAAACCATCCCAGACAGTCCTCTGTTGCAGCTCCTCTGGTTTTTCTTTCTTCTTCATCAATCAGGTTCTAACAGATCAGATCTACAGGATGGAGCCTGGACATGCTCTAGTTTCTCCAGTTCCCTCCGTTCATTTCCAGTTGGATTGAGATCTGGACCTTTTACTGGTCGTGTCGGTGAGCTGATCTTTGTTTCCTGAAGGAAAGTTGGAATGTTCTCTGCTTGCTAGAGGTTCTGACCTCCTTGAAGCTCCAGATCATCACTGACTGGAATTGAAATCTGCTGCTGTTCTTCTCACACTCAACTTCACATGTTCCACTGGGAACGTTCCGGCATCATGTCCAGGATTCATCCCTGGATCCCACTTTGATCCAATCATCCACAGTCTGTGACTGCTTGTCTTCAGCCAACCAGAACCTTGTTTTCCCTTGTTCAGATGGTAATGATGGTTCCAGTTTGGCTTCTTCTCCTTCAGCTGGTTTCTCACAGTTCCTCCTGTTGCTGTCTTTCATTTCTGCTGTTCAGTTTCAGGCAGGTTCCTTTGAGTTCTCTGTCCCCTTGGTCCACCTGGATGCTTCCTTTCTCCAAGATGAACATTTACTTTGGAACCAGCTGACTGAGAACAACCAACATGTTTCTGCACACTCGGTGCTGGTTTTCCTTCCTGAAGGAGTTTAGAACCTTCTTGGTCTGTGGTTGGAGACATGCTTCCTGTCTGACAGCTCTCTTATCAGCAGACTCCAGTAGACGTGTGCAGGTATATTTCAAGGCTGATTCCACCAGTTTCTAAATTAACTGCTGGAGGACATAATGTTCCAACAACTTAATGCTCACCTTCTACAGATGATCCACATGGCCCTGTCTTTTAGTGTTTAACCCTTTCTCTCTCCTAGACATGGCTACTGACTGAGCTTCTACTGTAACTAACTCTAAGTTCTCTCTTTCAGACTCTAATCTTGAAAACTGGATCAGAGTTTATCTGTTCTTTCTTTCTAGATGAAACGACTAAAGGAGCTACATCCATTAACATTTACTTTTCCTTCCCATAGAAAGTACTCCTGGATCAGTGCTTCTTTGTTCTCTTTGTGTCTCTGCTCTGTTCTCTCAAACCTCCAGTCGGTCGTGGCAGATGGCCGCTCACACTGAGCCTGGTTCTGGTTCTGCTGGAGGTTTCTTCCTGTTAAAAGGGAGTTTTTCCTCTCCACTGTCTCTACATGCATGCTCAGTATGAGGGATTGCTGCAAAGTCAACACCAGTGACTGTCCACTGTCTCTACATGCTCATCCAGGAGGAGTGAATGCTGCAAGTCACTGACTGGATGCAATCTGCTGGGTTTCCTTAGATAGAAAAACTTTTTATCCAATTTGAATAAATAACTGAATCTGACTGAACTGTTCAATGGTTACGATTAATAGGAATGAATGAACCTGACTGTTGTGAAGAACCTTGAGACGACATGTGTTGTGAATTGGAGCTATATAAATAAACTGAATAGAACTGAGATAAGCAGAGAAATAAATGTGACCTTTGACCTCCCTCTGGGCCCTTTGATCAGGCGTCCATCAGTGTCGAGGTCGGCTCCGTCTGAGGAAGACTCTGTGGAGCAGAGGGAATGTGTGAGCCTCAGGTGTGTGTGTTGAACTTCCTGTGTGTGTTCCTGTGTGTGTCTGTACGCTGTTTGGGGTTGATGCTCAGCCTCAGCGTGTTCCCCGCCCTCCTCAAGATCTGGGACAGGTCTCTGTGCTGCAGGCCACCAACCGGTCGACCCTCCACCGCCTCCAGCCTATCTCCAGGCTGGATCTGTCCGCTGCGTGCCGCCGGGCTGCCACGGCGCACCGTCACGAAGCGGTGGGACATCAGGGAGGAGGCTGCAGAGACAGGTGGGAGGGGCTGTTACACCTAGCAGGTTTTCAGTCCTGAACAGAACCACGGTAAAGTAAGAAGAAAGTCATGCATTGATGATTCCTGCTGCTCTCTGACAGCTGAGGAATAATAAATGAGCTGAACTTTAATTATTGAGGCGTGTTCAGTCTGCTCGGCTGAACCACAGACTTCTGCACGGAGAAGAAACTCACTTTGTCCTGAACACCAAGCAGCTCTGTTGCTGCTGGAACATCTTCATCCATCACTGATCGGGCTCACAGTTGTCTCAGCCTGATTTCTACACAGAGCTGCAGCTCCACTGTTGGATGGATGAGGTCCATTCTCCTTTAGTTTCGGGGTTTAGACCATCAGAACCTAATAAAACTGAATTGGTCTTCACCAGGTCCTAAAAGCCATTCAAGTTAACTTCAGGTGAACAGAAACACTCAACCGATTCCAAAGTGTCATCATTTATTCAACTAAGATGAAGCCAAAGTGGAAAAGTATTGAATGAAAACCCCATGTCCACCCCAGACGGACTCACATTTGACTCTAGAATACGTTGGTAGACTAAGGAGGTCATGAGGAGATCATGGTCCACTCAATGCAAGGAGCCCAGCCAGGTCCTGCATTCAGATGCAGCTCAGGAACCCTAAGCTCTGCTGAAAAAGACTTTTAAATGATCCTCAGTTCAGGATCTGCTTCTTTGCTGCAGCGTTCCATCGGATTTTAAACTAAGATCTGCTTTATCCTGGAAAACATTCTAAACCACCCTGGATCCAGATCAAGCTGTAAATCCTTCTGGAATCAGTTTTATTGGCTTATTTCTCAGCAGATAGAAAAACATTTCTTGGAGTTTGTTGCTCTAAGTGAAGCTGCCAGGTTCTGACAAATGTTCATCCAAATTTTGTTCATTTCCAGTGTAACTTTTGTTTACAACCTACCCTCTTCTGTGCCAGACCTTCCCACACAAAATTAAAAATCACGGACACACTCACAGACATGAAGACACAGTCAGGCCAGTCTACGTGGAAACACCGGCAAGGAGAAATTCCCAGGAAGATTTCCTGGATCAGAGACACTAATCTGTGAACTGTTGGGAACAAAGAAACTAGAAAGGCTACAAACAAAGAAACAACCATGTGTTTCAGCTCCAACAGACAGCAGAGGTCACATGTGACCAACACACTGACCCTGAAACCATGAAGTGACGCTTATCTCCTGACTCACTCAGTTTCATGCTCTGAAGCCCCACAGCAACACAACAGCAAACACCGGCAGCTGGATGGGAAACCATAGTCAGTCCTGTGGAGTTTAGACCCATGCCACAGACAACGACGTTTTAGCTCCAACAAGGTGATTCCCAAATACCTGGTGTAACTGAGCCTGGGGTGCAGTTTGTCCTACAAACTGATGGAACAGGACAGGTGGAGGTTCCAGTAGATAAACACCATCTGAATGTCTTTTCTTTCAGAAATGGGAAAAAATCCAACAAAGACCTGGACCCTCAGTTCATATGTAGATATCAATATTACTTCTACAGCAATAAATAAGCTCCTGTACAAGTTTCCAGCTTTGATCGAGGAGTCTGATGATGAAGGGTGCAGCTACATTTACCCAGATATGAGGAGTCCGTCAGACATCAGATTTATCAATGTAACACATTACAAACTTTTATTATTAGTAGGAAGTAGAAGTTACTGTCAGAAATGTAGTTAAAATAAACAGAAAGTTTACCTTAAGCTGACCTGAGGTAAACCATGCAAAGCTAAACTAAGGTAAACTAAACTAAACTGCCAAAAAAAAAAACAAATGGAGAAAAGATAAAGTGTGCTAACGCAAACCAAGCTAACAACGATAAGCTAAATTAAGCTAAGGCAAAGTAAACTAAAACCAGTTGTAACACTGATAATAATAAAATGAAAAAATATTGTAATTCACTTTTTAAAAACATTTAAAAAAATTTAAATGATAAGCTAAAGTTAAAATGTTAAATATCAATTATGACACCTGGAAAAGCTGACTTTGTCAACCTTCACCCCCCTTGATGCAACGATAGCGTTATGTGTGGATGCAGTAGCCGTCGGCGGCATCTGGTTCATCCAGACGTAATGGTGACGTCCCATAAGGTGATGCTGCGCTGGATTTATAATGCTGCAACTTAAAATGGCATTGCTGCATAGATGATGTCTTTACCATTTTTATTTCTGATGGTAAAAATATGTCGACATGACCACAGAAGGTTCTCTCTCTGTCGTCCGTCATTGTATCTACACCTCCGTCTCGCCACAGTGGCAGCAGTTTTGGTGCCAGTTAGCACCTGCCTTTCAAAAGCGCTAAATATAGAAGCAAGACAGGTTTGATAAATCATGCTGTGGGTTGTAAGGGAGGGCATTTGCATATCCTCCTCCCGTAACTGTGCACGTGTGGGTCATTTTCAGATGTTTTGCATATTCATGAAGGCAAAGACACTAAAAGATTAGCACCTGGTTCGTAGATCAGTTTTGCGCATGCAGTCCTGTTTTCATGTGATTTTGTACATGCAAACCTTTTAAAGATCAGGCCCAAAGTCAATCTACTATGGGGTAAACTGGGAAAAAGTATATGAAGATTAGGTAAGCAAAGATTAGTTAAAGCAAATTTAGCTAGGATGAAATAGGCTAAGCTAAGCTAAACTAAACTATGTTAAAACAAGATCGAACAGACAAGGTAGGTTTACGTACAATTAACTAAAGTACAGAGGTTGGACAATGAAACTGAAACACCTGGTTTTAGACCACAATAATTTATTAGTATGGTGTAGGGCCTCCTTTTGTGGCCAATACAGCATCAATTCGTCTTGGGAATGACATATACAAGTCCTGCACAGTGGTCAGAGGGATTTTAAGCCATTCTTCTTGCAGGATAGTGGCCAGGTCACTACGTGATACTGGTGAAGGAAAACGTTTCCTGACTCGCTCCTCCAAAACACCCCAAAGTGGCTCAATAATATTTAGATCTGGTGACTGTGCAGGCCATGGGAGATGTTCAACTTCACTTTCATGTTCATCAAACCAATCTTTCACCAGTCTTGCTGGGTGTATTGGTGCATTGTCATCCTGATACACGGCACCGCCTTCAGGATACAATGTTTGAACCATTGGATGCACATGGTCCTCAAGAATGGTTCGGTAGTCCTTGGCAGTGACGCGCCCATCTAGCACAAGTATTGGGCCAAGGGAATGCCATGATATGGCAGCCCAAACCATCACTGATCCACCCCCATGCTTCACTCTGGGCATGCAACAGTCTGGGTGGTACGCTTCTTTGGGGCTTCTCCACACCGTAACTCTCCTGGATGTGGTGAAAACAGTAAAGGTGGACTCATCAGAGAACAATACATGTTTCACATTGTCCACAGCCCAAGATTTGCGCTCTTTGCACCATTGAAACCGACGTTTGGCATTGGCATGAGTGACCAAAGGTTTGGCTATAGCAGCCCAGTCGTGTATATTGACCCTGTTGAGCTCCCGACAGACAGTTCTGGTGGAAACAGGAGAGTTGAGGTGCACATTTAATTCTGCCGTGATTTGGGCAGTCGTGGTTTTATGTTTTTTGGATACAATCCGGGTTAGCACCCAAACATCTCTTTCAGACAGCTTCCTCTTGCGTCCACAGTTAATCCTGTTGGATGTGGTTCGTCCTTCTTGGTGGTATGCTGACATTACCCTGGATACCGTGGCTCTTGATACATCACAAAGACTTGTTGTCTTGGTCACAGATGCGCCAGCAAGACGTGCACCAACAATTTGTCCTCTTTTGAACTCTGGTATGTCACCCATAATGTTGTGTGCATTTCAATATTTTGAGCAAAACTGTGCTCTTACCCTGCTAATTGAACCTTCACACTCTGCTTTTACTGGTGCAATGTGCAATCAATGAAGACTGGCTACCAGGCTGGTCCAATTTAGCCATGAAACCTCCCACACTAAAATGACGGCTGTTTCACTTTCATTGTCCAACCCCTGTATGTTAGTCTTGTGTTTAAAATTATTTTTTGTGAATAAAGTTTTTATTTTAGAAACAGAAATATTAGTTAAACATCAACAGCTAAGTAGGTCAAAGGTTTAAGGAGCCGTTCTGCCACCTCCATGTGAAGGGGGGTTAAAGTCTGCCTGTCTTTCTTAGGTCCGACTTGCCAAGTGAGGTGGTCACAGGTCTGCATCAGCTGACTTGCACGGGGACCATCCGGCTTCGCGGGTTGTGTGACCAGCTGTGAACAGCAGGATTTTAAAGCATAAACCAGACTCAGAAACCATTTCAGACGAGAAGAAGCTGCTACATCCTTTAACTTTAAAGCATTTGCTCAGCCATCGCTGCACCAGTAGTGTTTTAAAGAGAACGATATGGGGAGACTTCTGACAGATTTTATACTGACATCAACGCCCCATCTGACCTTCTGTTGTCTCGCACTGCCAGGCTTTGTTATTGAAAGCTCGCAGCTGTGTGCGATCTCTCCGTCTCCACGAATGATTTATAAACAGCCAGAGAAAACTCAGAGGCAGCTCATCTTTGTTGGTTTATGATGGAAAGTTTTGTGGAAGAGGCAAATGTCCAGATGTTTTAAATTCTTAAGCAAAAACCAACTAATATCTGCTGGTTTTAGAAACATTTATCAGAAGAGAAACAGATGTACACCATCCATCAGTACCAGCTACTGTATGCCAAGTTTTCATTACATCCACTTGGTGAATGATAAAGTTGGAGCTAAAAGCCTGTTTTCTGTCTGTCTCAGAGTAATATTTAGGAAGTTATACACATTCAAAGACCTGGAAACAAGATGTGTGTCTGTGGAAGGCTGCTGCTAACAAAGAGCCAAAGATCCAGTTTCAACCAGTTCTTTGATAAGTTTAGTATCATCATCCCTCAAGTTTGGGAGCCCTGTTCAAATTGAAAAGGCCTGATAAACTGGAAATGATGAGAGGTCTTTAAGAACCCTGGAGAACAACAGACCAAGACCACTTTAGAAGATTACAAGAAGATGTGGCTGCCCAAAAGGAAGCCATGAAGAACTTACTGGATCTGAACTAAAGCTGGAGAGATATGACCAGCATGAACTCAATTCTTCCTCTCAGTTAATCAACAGTAACAGAACCATATTAATCTAAACTGTTCAGAACTGGGTTCTATGCTTCAGAGTTTACTGATGTTCAATCAGGTGGATGCGCTGAGATGTTTCATGAGAAAACTGTAAACATGAGGAAACTTCTGTGTTCATGCAGCTCATGAGGACTTCAGAGAGCAAACAAACACTCCGATCTCAGCAGGTCTGCAGCATAAACAGGATTCATGGACAATGGATCAAATCAAACAGCTTTAAAGAAGGTTTCAAACTCTGTGTGTTTAACACTGTTCAAACAGAACCAGGGAGGTTGGATCAGCACTGATAAGAAGGCGGTGAGATCAGCATGTTCAGCCAGCGGAGGAGGAACATCAAGATACACCCGAGTGGAGAGAGGAGGAGGAGGCTGAGATGACGAAGCTGTGACACAAAACCCTTACTTCTGTAATCATCTATGAACAGTTTAAACTGGTTAAAATACAGACAGCTTCAGAGATGAGGAACAAACTAGATGTTCTGTTACTGCACCTAGTTTGAAACCAACATCTTGTATCTCCTCAGGTTCATCTCATTCTTCACCACCCATCCACTCCAGCACATTCCAGGACAATTCATGCAATGAACTGAGTAATGTTCCAAGCATGTAATAATAATCTGGATTTGGTCATCAGTCTGTCTCTATGACAGCTTGAGCCTCAAACAATCAAACATCTTCAGAGGATCTACGGAAATATTGGAGGGATCTGCAGGATTCTTCTTTTGCAGAGCAGAACATCTTGACACCATTGAAGAAATTTACATGACATTCAGGGAGCAGACACAATCAGCCATGATCTCTGATCCCTCAGATGGTTCTCCATTCAGAACCATCATTCATCACCAGCTGATGGAACTTCATGGAGCAGTGATGACTTTGGAGAACCTCCGCCTAGCTCTACATCCAGATCTATTTTCACAGCCTTTACTGAGCAGAGAAGAAGCCAGATGTTAACCTCAGAGAAGGAATCAGCTTCTCTGGGCTCGGAGGCTTCTGGGATGGACCATCTAACAGTGGAAACATGGATCAGATGGATCAGTTCTCCAGATGTTTGGTGGAAGAGGAGCATCCACCCTGTTGACAGCAACCATTCCCTGCAGCCAGGCTCTGATGGTAGGAGGTTGCATCATGGTATGGGCTTGGATCATCTCCTCCTCCGTGATGCAGTAAAGTCCAGCAGAGATTCTAGAGCAACATTTGCTGCCTTGAGGACCACATCTTCTCCAGGGACATCCGTCACATTTCACATTCCAAAGTGCTGGCTGAGGAAGAGGAGGGTGCAGCTGCTGGACAGACCTGCACCCAGCAGAGACTCTTGAAGGGTTTAGGAACCGCACCTTTGGACACCTTAAGACGTGTTTACAGGAAGAATGGGAAAGAATGACACCTGGACCTGTTCATGTCTTGATCTTAACTCCAGAATGTCTTTTCAGTGCTGAGAGAAGAATGTCAGTAAAGATCTAATAACATCATTAAGCTTTGCTTCATCCTTGCCTTTGGAACAGCGTTAAAGCCAACAAAGCTGCAGGTGTTCTAACATCTCCAATCCAGCTGTGGTTTTCCGATCTAGATTCTGTCAAAAAAGTGAACGCTGCCAGCGTCCATGAGGTCCTGCTAGCAGCACGAAGTCTCAGACTTTTAACGAGCTCTTCACACGCTTCTAACAGCTATCAGAGACAGATCTTAGCTGTGTTGTTGCAGGAAACTAAAGTTCTGCTGGTTCTGCTTCAAATCCTTAACGTCTCCTCATATTACAGCTTATTGGACTTCTTTCTGCAGCTCTCCCTGAGCCTTCTCTGCTCAGTTCTCTACAGAGGACGTTATAAATCATGCAGAAGAACATTTGGTGAAACAGTTTGTCCAACTGTAGGTTTCTGTGACTGCAGAAACTACTGAAATATTAACCTGTTGAGACCCAATTCAGCCCTGAAACTTCCTTCATCCTTTCATGCAACAAGAACATCTGAAGCTGCGATCTCAGCAGGTCTCATCTTCAGCTAACAGCAGCCTTTATAAACATGCACATGTCTAATTAAAGAAATAATTTGGACCAATCTGCAGGACCAAATTCCTGCAGATTTCTCTGCTGTCTGAAATGTAACTGTTGTCTACCTGGGACAGGTGAGCTCTCTTTGCCTTTAGGACTTTATGACACAGCAGATTGATTTTATTTTGAAAGTCTGATCTACAGTTAAACATGACTGTTATTTTCAGCACATTTCTGTAATTACGATGGTTATTCCACTTTCTCATCCTATGAAATCTAATTTTATGGTGCTTCCCAGATGGTCCTAGATCCCAGCCCACAGGTCACCACCAACCCGTCTGCGTTTCTAACAGATTTTACCCGCTCAGCGACACACCTGCTGAGAAGCCAACTCTGGTAATTGGCAGCTCCATAGTCAGAAACGTGGCACTAGAGACACCAGCGACCATAGTCAAATGTCTGTCAGGGTCCAGAACGGGCGACATCAAATCCTACCTGAAACTGCTGGCTAAGGATCAGCTTAAATACAGTAAGATTGTTATTCACGATGGCGGTAATGACACCCGGTTACGCCTTCATCCTCACTCTTCCTCTTCTTCCCTCATAAACATCAGTCCTTCCAACTCACTCAGGTCAGTTGTCGTCTGCTCTGCTAACTCTTGACGAACATCTTGTTCTCTGAAGTTCTACTCCACCCAGGGCCACAGCAGATTCATTGTTATATTGTCCACTTGTTCCAACAATAAACTTCTACTGATTTCCTGTCCTGACCCACCTCCTGGGGACCCAAACCCACTCTGAGTCTCCTTTGATGAAGCTCCGCCTACAGATGGATGCACACTCTCATTGTTGTGAACCGGTCTCTGCTGGTGAAGAAGGTGTTCCATCAAGTGATTATTTTTGTTCTAGTGAATTCTTGATGATGCAACGCTGCAGAACCAGAGAACTCAACTACCGGTACTCATTAAATCGAACAGTACCAAACACTGGACCTGCATGTTGCTGAGTTCATACAGAATATCTGCAGTGAACAGAACCAGCACAGAGTGGTACTGCTTCACAGGAACATTCAGGCTTTACCTCATTCCAGCCGCCTGTTCCAGACCAACACATCTAGATACATACATGTAGTTTACGTGTTTATGGTTTGGTTCTGGAGAACTTTGTCTGCTCCTTATCAGGTCGTCCTGCTAGGCTCAACGGCTGCATCAGAGCCAGAAATTTAAATCACTGAAACCAGGTGCAGCAGGACACAGGTGAACACACTAAGACTGACACACACACACACACACACACACACACACACACACACACACACACACACACACACACACACACACACACACACACAACTGAAGTCTCAGAGAGGAGAAACTATTTCAGACATTCCTGGGAGCTGATAAAGACTGAGGAGGAGGAAGAAATGGGAAGTGACCGATTAGAAGGAAAGACGGACCAGAATAGTTTCTCTGCAGCTGGAAATCAACTGGTTCCCAGTATGACGAAACAACACCATCAGCACTGAAACTGGTGAATTCTGAGGTGATTTGTTTTGGACCCCTCAGACAGACGATGAAGAGGACTCAAGGACGAGATATAAAGAGTCCAGTCAGACAAGAGACATGGACCAGATCAGAATGTGCTGTGTCCCGGTTCTGTCTCTATGCTCCAGCCTCACAGGGTCCAACTTCAACCATCTGTAGATGATCTTTAGCATAAACTAACCCCTCCCTTGTTGCTCCTGAATAGAGTTCTTCATCATGACCCACTGCATCACTGAGGGACAGCTTCAGATCACACATGTCCCATGATTCCTACATACAGGTTCACGACGTTTCTGATGAACAGAAAGTGAAGAAAGCCCATCATGTTTGAGATTAAAGGAACCAAACTCCTAGCTGAGTCAAACAACATCTGTAAATGTTTATACAACCTGATTAATTCCAGAATCAATCTAAACCTGGTTCTGACCCTGTTTTTGAGGCTCAGGAGCAGCACAAAGTCAGCATAAAACAGTGAAAAAAGACATTAATTAATGACATCACAGTCAAAGTCTTGGTCGAGGTTAAAGGTCAGAGAGTTTTTAATTAGCTAATCATTCCAGAGTCTTGCAGCAGCAACTGAAAACAATTTTTCACCTCCAAGTTGTTCAGTTCTAATGAAGCAGAACCAGTTTGTATTCTGAGCAGAACCTCACCTCCCGCAGACCCAGATTATCCTACACGGTTTTGGACCCTTACAGGATGCCGTCCTGCAGAACACACTGTGAGACACTTCACTGAGACATCTTGGACTTGGACTGTCATTAAAACCACAAGAACCTGGTTCCACCCAGAGAAACTCTGCCGCTGATCCAACCCAAAGCCTGAAAACTGTCCCTCTGTCCACACCGTCCTACAGCAGACATTTAAAGCAACAAATAGTAGGAACTTACGTTTGGAGTCTTTGATTGTTTTCAGAGCTGACTGAAGCCGGTCCAACATGATCCGAAGTCCAGAACACTGACAGAGGAGAGAATCAAAAAACCAACACGTCCTCCCTTTCCACCTGTCTCTGTGTCTCTCTGAGGCTGGTTGTACCTCCAGCAGTGAAAGAGTCACACTGAGTCTGAGCTGAGCTGCAGAGAGGGAGCCAGAGGGGGCGGAGCCACGGCTGTGGGGGAGGGACTCCAACAGTGGAGGTGATTGTTATGTTTGTGATGTGTTCAGGCACTGATTGTGAGCGTGGGTTACCTCGCTGCAGCAGAAACACATCTGGACTGAAAAGTGCCACAGAACAGCAGGTCACCAACTGATTGGTCCGATTCTGCTGAGCTGAACATGTGACTGTGATGCCTCCTGGTGTCTGTGCTGGCTCTTAACACAGACTTAACTACAGGTGGTAGCTACCTAAACAGGTTTAACAGACCTATCTTCAGGAATATATATAGATATTTCTATATCCTGGGTGCACATCATTATAGATAGTGACGTCCACACACAGGCCCCATTGCTTTGCATTGAGTCATTTCAACAGAACCATGATGTTCTGTCATGCATCTATCACGCTTGTAGCGTTTTATTTCTTATCCTATACGGCTCAAATTAAAGCTGAGTGAACTGCTGATGTTATGATACATAGAAATATGTCCTCTCCCCAAACATAGATCTATAATCAGCCAGGGAACTGTTCCTCATAGCGTTGACAGGTATGCCTTCTGGGCTGCACAGGTCTCCATGTTGTCACGTGATTTCTAACAGCTCAGCTGCAGAGTTGGGATTATTGGATCACAGTTTGTTGGTTTCTGGACCTAATGCTGGAAGTTCTGAACTGGTATTAAAATAGGATTCATGTGGGGTGGACTGGCCATCAGGAGCACCGGAACATTTCCCACTGGCCTGGGCCACTCAGCCTTAGCCGAGAGGTGGAACCAAAGGCTCGGTTTGGGTCACGCTTGATTGTTTTTTCAAGAAACAACCCATGCCGTCAGGTTCCGTGAAGCTTCTAGACTGAAGACAGAGACTGGAGACGGACGCCTCCTCCTTTCTTCTTCTGAGGCAGTCAGTCACAGCAGGCGGAGAGGATAAAATATAAGGAAGCTCTGGCTGTCGATGCAACAAACTGTGTAAATGAATATTTGTTCATAAGGAGCAGATGATACATAATCGCTGATGATTAAGAGTAAAAACACTAGCATGGCCTCTCCAGCAGAACTAGCTTCACGAGGAGGTTAGTTCCACTTTGAGGAACCTAAAAAAGGCCAAAACTAAAGTGCACGTTTTTACAAAGATTGCAAATTTACAATGATATTGTAGATTGTAGAAAAGGGTTAATAAAAAGAATCTGGAAAAAATATTTGTTTAATGCTAAAATGTCCAAGAAATCAGATTGTGTACCCGTCATAAACTGCGCTAATAAATTACTGTAAATAAATATCGAAATCCTTGTATTATATTATTTTTTAACCTTTATTCAACAGGTAAAATGTTTAGTTGTAGTATTTTAAACACTGTACTACCTTTCAAGTCATACCTGTGTACATTGTGTCAATTATATCTCACTTACTTTCTAGGCAACTCCTTGAACTTTATTAGCCTTTAAGAACCAGTCTGATGTTCTTCTGATGCTGCTTCTGCAGCAGGCCTGACTCACTGCACAGCCATGGTGCTTGTGTGTCATACGTTAGTCACTGATGTCTAGTAATATATATCTGTTGGGATCCCAGCCATGCGTTACAATGATGAACTTTTCTGGAACTTTCAAAATGAATCATATTAACCTACTTCCAGCTCAGCCAGGACAGGAACAAGAGGGGTAACAGTGGACTTCCTGTGACGTCACTGTTTGAATAAAAACCCTGCGTTCCAACAAACAGATCTCTTTCCATGCAGATATCATACGATCACGCGATCACATGAGACAAAGTTAAGTAACAATTTGCTGTTCGAGTATCCAGCATTCATTCATATAAAATGTGTAAAGAGACAAGCGTGACTTGGCTTTTATCCTGAGGCCTACAGAAGCAGCCCTAATCGAAGTGGATTTCCCCACGGCCTGGAAAAGAAGGCTAGGACCGCATCGCACACCTTCCTGCGTGTACATCCAGGTAGCGAGAGCAACCCCGCCGCATCACGGCCACTCAAGGAGCCGAACGTGCCTTTGTGGTTTGGTTCGGCCGGGCCAACTAAAAGCCTTTCCCCATGGCTACGGAGGTTAGCTGCAAGCTAACCCTTTGTTTACCCACACAAGGATGTTTTCCTCAACACCCAGGACAACTTTTCCTCAGTAGGGTTCACATAAGAGGTGGTGTCTGGGCAGAGAAAATTAGTTTAGAGGTAAATAATCGAAATGTTCTTTTATTGACGTTTCTTTTTGTTTGTGTTAAGAAACTCAGCTACAGTAAGTGCTAGCAGACTAGCACTCAGCTAAGGATGTGTTCTGTGTTGCGTTTTAAAGACAAACTTTATTTAAAGGGTGGTTTTTAAATGCAGACCGGTCATAACACCCCATTCACGCTTATGCATTTCAATCCTTTTATTAGTGATATTTTAAAGGCATGTGTTTGATTCTGGTAACCAGCTATAAGTTTCTTTTGTTAGCTCCAACCGCTAACGGCTAAGAACACGTTCTTGCCAACTTTATGAGTCAGCTGAAGATCATTTACCCTGAATGTTTCCAGTCTAGGAAATAATATTTCCTTAAATATTATTTCAATAAATAAAGGCAGTTAATTAGACACCGTTGAGAATTAGTCATCCAGAAGGTTGGTTTTATTCAGCAGATCATTATTTAAAACATTATTTTATTAAAATAATATTTTATTTGATCTTACATTGTGAATCGTTGTCTAAACGTTTTCTGATTATTGTCTAAGTTAGTTCCAAGACTAATTTAACTTCATTTCCAGATTCTTCAAGATAATCCTTGGTTCTCAAACATAAACATTTCATGGTAATGTTGCATCACTCTTTTGGTCATAATTATCAATCATCTTTAATCAACTTGTTTATATTGTTCATAGTCCATTAGTCTTCATTATTCTTTAATTCTGCTTGGTAGTTTAGTTGGATTGTTTTAACAAAGTAAAGAGTTTATTGATTGAAATATGTTTGACTTTGAGTTGACTTATTTTTGTTAATAAATTCTTGTATTTTAAGAAATTGTGTGAATTTATTCCATATATGTGCAGAGTTTATGCTGTTCAATAATGTCAGAGCTCGTCTCACACTTTTCTATTTTGTTCTAATACCATGTGGGACCTTGATTTTCAAAAGGAAATGCTAAATTTACTTCCTTCAGAAAACATAACTTTGGACACTCAGCAGCAGCCCAGTCCTTTTTGTCTTTAGCCCAGGCGAGACGCTTCTGATGTTTCTCTTGTTCAAGAGTGTCTTGACACAAGGAATGCGGCAGCTGAAACCCATGTCTTGCATACATCTGTGTGTGGTGGTTCTGGAAGAAGCGACTCTAGCTGTGGTCCACTCTTTGTGAATCTCCGCCACATTTTTGAATGGGTTTTGTTTCACAATCCTCTCCAGGGTGCGGTTATCCCTCTTGCTTGAACACTTTTTTCTACCACATCTTTTCCTTCCCTCCGCTTCTATTAATGTTCTTGGACTCAGAGCTCTGTGAACAGCCAGCCTCTTTAGCAATGACCTTTTGTGTCTCAACTTCCTGGGTCAAGGTGTCAATGGTCATTTTCTGGACAACTGTCAGGTCAGCCGTCTTGCCCATGATTGTGACGCCTACAGAACTAGACTGAGAGACCATTTAAAGGCCTTTGCAGGTGTTTAGAGTTAATTAGCTGATTAGAGTGTGGCACCAGGTGTCTTCAATATTGAACCTTTTCACAATATTCTAATTTTATGACAAGCACCTGTATATTCATAGTCATAATCACAACATATTTATGGTTTCACCTGCTGTGACACATGTAAGCTTTCCCCAGCTGACAGGGTACATACTGTGTAGCTTCGCCCCCAGCTCTTTGTAATTTTATCAGATGTTTTTGGTAAGAAAGTTGAGCTTAATTCCTTAACTGCTCTGCTTGGTGTTGCACCTCCTCAGCCGGTTCTGTCATCATTGCAAAAATCCTCATTGGCTTTTATGACTTTTTCTGCACAAAAATTCATATTGATGAGGCAGAAATCTCCTCAACCTCCCTCGTATGTTCATTAGCTTCGGGATGTCCTTTATTGCGCTGGATTGGAGAAAAGTCGCCTAACCTTGATGCTCCTCAGTGAAACTTTCTGAACTACGTCTTGAAGCCCTCAGACAGATAGATCTTCCTGGTATCCTGGACTAAAGAGGGCTCACATGTAGGTGGGCCGTTTCATTCAGTATCATAAACAGCTGATCAGCTCTTATCCTCCAGGACTTTATTTTTATTTGAAGACAAACAGAAAAATTAACCACAGACTTTGGTGATTCTTTCACGTTCTGCAAGCCTGACCTGTTCTGTGACCTCACTCACCTCCGCTCACTTCCTGAGAGGTGATGACGAATCCGAAACCTTCTCCCGGCCGCCTCCTCAGCTCCACTTCCACCATCTTTGCTCCTCCTCTGCCATCTTTGGCGATGGCTCCAGGATGTCCACCTCCACGCACGGGACCAGCACTGTCCTCCACACCCTGCAGGTCCCGGGGCTCCAAGGTCAGCGTCACAGGAACTGAATCTAGGAAGCTGGTGCTCTGGATGAGGGTGGAGGCTAAGGGGCAGTTAGGGGTCTGAGCCGGAGGGGTCCCTGGAAAACAAACAGGAGTCAGACTGAGGAAGGGGAAGCCCGATGGAAACAGAAGGAGCACCGATGTATTCTGACAGTTGTGGTCGATGAAATATCTGGTTTATCCAAGTTCCTGCCAGTTCCACAATGTTCTGCTTTTTATCCTCCAGCTGAACGTTGGAACCCTAAAATCTCAACATCTGTGTGAAACCTGAAAGCTATGGAGCTGATGTTCCTTGATTGAAAACCACAAGCAGAGCAATAGTGCCTTGCTCAGTGGCTCACAGCAGTTGATGGAGGAACATTTACCTTGGTGGGTCCCTGGAGGTGGCAGACGACCCTCCTGTGGACCTTCAAGGGCCAAGGCGGCCTGGCTGAGCGGGGGGACTCCCCCCACAGAGGCATCTGTGGGTGTAGAAGGCAGGTCAGTGGAGGAGGACGGCGTGGTCAGAACCTGAGGGGAGGAAAGGGGCTTGTAGAGGTTGGGTGTGACGAGTGGAGAGGAGACAGGACCTGAAAGAGGACATAGACACAGCTAGGACCAGTTTCAGCTAAGATGGTCCAGATGTTCTGATATTGGGCTAACGGAAACATGGTTCACTGCTTTAACTGGTGATTTTACAGATTATTACAGAACGAAAGCACTGCAACATCATCAGGATCTCGGACCGTGCATTGCGTTACACCTATATACCTATATATTACACCTTAATAATTTGATCATGCAGGAGCATCCTGCAGTTCAGACCTAAAAATGCCCATTCCTGTTTTTATTTCTGCCTAAAGCAGGAAATCCTCAGTGGGTTCATGAGTTTAGAAGTTCATCCTACCTCCTCTGTGCACTAGCAGCACCACCTCTCCCTGCTTGGTGTGTTCCTGCAGGACTCTCTGGACCTGAGAAGCAAAGTATGTGCGGTTACTGGTCACGTCTGAGGGGTAATATAGAAGTTTCAGGTGGAGAAACTGCTTATACCTGGTTCACACGGCAGGATCTTCCCCTTCTGACATGCCCCTATTATCATGATGGTTCTTAAGATAATTGTATGAGATAATCCTGCAGTGTGTGGTGGGTTTAGAGTGATATAGGCTGCTTGGAAGGATGTTGGGACTGCTGCGACCTCAAAATCGGGATAGTCGATATTGTTGGATTGTCCGATATCCTAGCGTGTGGGGTGTTCCCTGAGCACAAACGAGCACGCAGCCTGTTGATCATGACGTACAGCCAATCAGAAAGTGACGTGACGGAAACACAGAAGGGAATTACTCTGAACTCACGTTTGATCTCGAGAGGGTTTGCAAGATTTCTCGTCTGAAATCTGAATGTTTGTGGTGAAATCTGTTGGTGTGTGGTATGTTGTGCTCGCTGTGTAGCTGGACACCACACACTGTAGGACCAAACCTGTTACATCTATGATTTTTTATCGTCATGGGTGGGGTCTCCCAGGTTTGAAAAATCAACCGACAATTTGAAAATCCTGCCGTGTGAATCAGGCATTCGTAGGATTTAGAGGAGTATCAAACAGTATCAGCAGCTCTGTGGGTATCAGACCAGAAACATCTTAGGATGGGACTATTGATCTCGTTTGCTTTTCAAAACTGACCTTCAAGTCTTTGGGCCTGATCTGATCTATTAATCACTTCAATGCATATTACTTTCAAACTTCTCAGGGAATTATTCTAGAGTTACTTCGAGTTGCTATGTCTGTTTTCAGCACAATGTCTAGATTAACTGCAGCTCTGCTGTCACACAAATCTACAGTTTTGTCTCTGGTAGATTCTACTTCCATCAAAATGAAGGACATTGAGAATCTGTGTAAGACCTAAACTGATAATTACTGTGATGATGTCTCACCTGAGTGAAGCTAAGGCTCTGCACATCGGCTCCGTTGATCTTTACAATGACATCTCCTGCCTGCAAAGAGGGACACTGCCTCCGATCCCAAACCCGCCTCACCACAGCTTGCTGGCCCTCCTGCCCTCCCGCTGTCACACTGAACCCCAACCCACCACCCTCATTGTGTCCGAGAGCCACCGGAACCAGCTCTCTTCCATGTGCTGACCCTGGCAATCCTGTGCCGAGAGGCAGAACAAGGCCTGCTGTTCCTCTGGTAGATGAAGAAGTCAGTGCATGACTTGCTGGACACCCGTTAAAGCCACATGGTGGGACTTCTCTGGGTGATGTGCCAGCGAGGGAAGTCTGGGGGATCTGTTGACGCTGCACAGGAGCAGAAGAAGGTGTGGTGGAGGGGGTGGGGTTTTCACTGTTGGTGATACTGAAGTTTTGGAGAAGGCCCATATCAAGCTGGGAGAGGGGCAGTTTGGACAATGTGTGGGAGGACGATGAGGCATTGGGGAGTGTGGATGTGGACAGGTCGCTTTCTGAAGACTTGGAGCTCTGATGAAAGAGGAGTGAGGAGGAGGAACGGGCAGGGAGGGTGTTGCTGTTGTAGCGAATCAAAGAAGATCTGTTAGAAAGAGAAGGCGCAAGAAGAACAGAAAGAACACCAAACAGAAGTCAAGAATAATTTCATTATATATTATAGATATACAGCATTTGATTAAATTAAATCATGATGAACCACTCCATACCAGTTGGTGGCGGTAATGCACACCTTCATTGTTTTAAAAATAAACAATACATGAACCAGTTTGACATCAGCTGTGCAGTGGTGAAAACAGTAAAGACCCTGATACACAAGAACTTGCCCACATCTGTGATTCTGGTTCTGAAGGTCATGCTAACACCTGAAAATGGAAACACTGATACTGCTTTTTCTAGTAACACTACTAATGCTAGCACAACTAATACTAAACAAGGCTAATGTTAACATTGCTATCATCAAATCCTGCTGTTAGACACAGATAATCCTAATCCTAATGCTAATTCAGATAACATTGCTAATGTTATCACTACTAATGCAAATACTGCAGATGCTACATACTGCTTGTGCTCTTGATGCTAAAACCGTTAATGTTGCTAATGCTAACAACTGGACCTGCTGGTAATAGTTATTGTTGGTGAAACTGCCAATGATACCACTGCTAGAGCTGCTAATGCATTGATTAGTTTTAAAGCTAACTTGCTTAAACATTTCCAAATATCAACACTGCTAATAACATAACTATTGCTGATAAGGTTAAATATATATACACCGCTCAAAAAATAAAGGGAAGACTTAAACAACACAATTTAACTCCAAGTAAATCAAACTTCTGTGAAATCAAACTGTCCACTTAGGAAGCAACACGGATTGACAATTAATTTCACATCTTGTTGTTCAAATGGAAAAGACAACAGGAGGAAATCTTTGGTGATTATCAAGACACTCAATAAAGGAGTGGTTCTGCAGGTGGGACCACAGACCACTTCTCAGTACCGATGATTTCTGGCTGATGTTTTGGTCACTTTTGAATGTTGGTGGTGTTTTCACACTCGTGGTAGCATGAGACGGACTCTACAACCCACACAAGTGGCTCAGGTAGTGCAGCTCATCCAGGACGGCACATCAATGTGAGCTGTGGCAAGAAGGTTTGCTGTGTCTGTCAGCGTAGTGTCCAGAGCCTGGAGGCGCTACCAGGAGACAGGCCAGTACACCAGGAGATGTGGAGGAGGCCGTAGGAGGGCAACAACCCAGCAGCAGGACCAGTTTGGCAGTGGGTCCATAATGGTGTGGGGTGGCATTTCTTTCCATGAGCTCTCCAGAGGTAACCTGACTGCCATTAGGTACCGAGATGAGATCCTCAGACCCCTTGTGAGACCATATGCTGGTGCGGTTGGTCCTGGGTTCCTCCTAATGCAGGACAATACTAGACCTCATGTGGCTGGAGTGTGTCAGCAGTTCCTGCAAGATGAAGACATTGAAGCTATGGACTGGCCCGCCCGTTCCCCAGACCTGAATCTGATTGAGAACATCTGGGACATCATGTCTCGCTCCATCCACCAACGTTACGTTGCACCACAGACTGTCCAGGAGTTGGTGGATGCTTTAGTCCAGGTCTGGGAGGAGATCCCTCAGGAGACCATCTGCCGTCTCATCAGGAGCATCTCCAGGTGTTGTAGGGAGGTCATACAGACACGTGGAGGTCACACACAATACTCAGCCTCATTTTGACTTGTTTTAAGTTCATTACATCAAAGTTGGATCAGCCTCTAGTGTGTTTTTCCACTTTAATTTTGTGTTTGACTCCAAATCCAGGCCTCCATTGGTTAATAAATTTGATTTCCATTGATGATTTTTGTGTGATTTTGTTGTCAGAACATTTAACTTTATACAGAACAAAGTATTCAATGAGAATATTTCATTCATTCAGATCTAGGATGTGTTATTTGAGTCTTCCCTTTATTTTTTTGGGCAGTGTATTATATATTCAGTGCGACATCAGTGTGTGAATATCTGGTTTGCTTTATTGTGGACCAATATCTTCCAAGTGTTATGAACTTGGATTTTTCATGCTACTGTGATATATAGACAGTTGGACAGACGGGAGCAGATGCTCACACCGAACATGAATGACATTGCCCAGAAGGTTAAAGGTCACAGTGCGATGAAAGCAGAGATGACAAAAAAGGAAAGAAGAAATTAGGCAAATATTGCACTTGATATCGCCATCACAATATTTACCAATATTATCACCAGTCTAGTTTTCTAACATCATGCAGTCCTAAGCTAGCAACGCTAGCGCTGCTTACGCCCACACTGACCTCAGAGTTCCAGCATCGGATTGGCCGCCATCAGAGTCGCTGTGACTATTTGGAGTCCTCTCTGCAGAAAGATGGGGGAGATGCGACATGTCAGAGGTTGTGGGGGTAGGAGGTCCAGCCAGGCCATTTGTCATTGGCTGAGCGGCGTAAGAGGGCGTGGTTTGTGATGGACCTTGAGATAGTGAAGGAATAAAAGGATTATTTGATTGGTGTCCGCATTCAGTTTAAGAACTAATATTTCTGAGTAATAATAGACACAGATAGTGTCCCAACGTCAGGAAATCATCTGTGGTTGTTCATATCATCCTTTACCCCGTTTGTGTGTTTGATCAGTTCTCTTAAAAGAACCAGAACTAAGCTGATATTTTTGTTGTGTTGTGTGAACTGACTGCTCTGACCTGGCGTGCTGCCTTTGGCGTCCAGCGTCCGGCTGTAGGTAAGGTGTGTCAGGGTTCTGGCCTGGGTGGAAGACTCACTGGGAGTCTGAGGCTGTAAGAGACGTTCAGATCAGATTTTACAGAGCATCATTAAACAGACTGAAGATCAGATCAGTTTCCTTCTTTTCTTTCAGTCTTTATTTGGCTTTCTGTCTTTGACATAATATTCTTTCTATTGCTACTACACCGTTTAGGGAAATATCCTGCTGCCATGTCATAATGAAATAAGATACACTGTCACAGATAAAGTCTTCAGACATCCTACACGTTATATTTATATTTATTATTCCTTACTCTGGCTTTTGGAAGGGCTCCTGGGCATTTAAGTCCCGGGTTCACCCTTAAAACAGCAAATCTACATGCAGCTTTAGTTATCCTGGATGCATATGATGCATTCAGGTACTGATTATTTTCTGCTTGCACTTGATATTAGGACATATGAGCCTTTTATGTTTAACTGATTTATTTTTGTTATCAGAGTCTAATTATCACATGAAGATAAAGAAATCTAGTAATTGTTGCAGTAGATAAAACAAACATTGAATCTATTTTTGTGAAATAACCAACTGATCTATGTGAGAAGTGGGGTGCAGCGGTACCACCTCCAGATTCTGTTTGGGACAACCGTCTGGGTTGTAAAGCATTGGGTATCCTCTTCTCAGTACCACATCCACGCTCTGACCCATCGGCACCGACTTCAGCATCTCCACCACCTCTTTATGGGAGCGACCCAGCACACAGGTGTCATTGATGTAGATCAGGATGTCTGCTGCAGGACCAGAAGACACAAACTCTTCAGTTTGGTTTTGAATTAAATGTTCTGATAAATGCGTTAGTTCTGAGTGTACATTTTTGGACACAATTTACTTTTAGTCAGGCACCAAATTACACTGAAAACTGAGGTTGATCCAAAAAAAGGTGCAAACCTGGATATAACAAAGTAAATGGGTAAGAACCTCCTAGTGGGTAATTACTGCATGGATAATCATGGTCCAACAGGTTCTTTAAGCCAAACCGGTGAAACGAGCAGCTTCTTATTTGAACAAGTTTGTCTGAAGACACGTTCTTTGGTCACGGAGAAGATGTTCATCTGTTTCAGACGAGTCAAATTATTGGCATCAAGCAAAGAGAACATCCAACATCGGGTCAAGAACTGTCCAACTCATGATTGATAACTGGGAGGAGAGTGGGGAACCATCGCAGAAGAAATGTGGTACTAAATGAATCTATAATCGCTGATCACCCAAACATTTGGTAAAACCTAGACGTTAAAGGCTAATCTGAAAAAAATGCTTTAATCTACCAGGGAAGCAGAAAGATTGGACTTTAGACCAAAGCCCGATCATGTGGTCTTAATGAGTCCAGATTGACCCGGTTTCAGAGTGATGGGCTCGTCGGGGTAAGAAGAGAGGAGCATGCAGTCATCATGCCCAGTGGCTGTGGGAGCAGAGAGCTATGATCTATAGTGGGTCGGGTCCAAGTTCATCAACGTTATGAACCCAAACAGTGAGGTCAGCTGACTACCTGAAGATACTATTTCTTCACCCCGATGAGACCCCATATTCCAAGTTCAGAGTCCCAGGATTCATCAGATTGTGACAGAGTGGTTCAAGAAGCGCGAGATGAAACAAAGAGCCGGGTCGGCCTTGCAGAGAGCTGTCTGCTGGTTGCTGTTAGTCTGTTAGACACCTGCTTAAGGAAACGATGTAAAGAAAGCTCCATCATACTCTTTGCATATTTGGATCAACGGGGTCCTATTGAACAAGCTTCACAGGACAAATAATTTTGGACACGTTGATAAAATCTGCAAAACTTTTAGATTAAACATAAATTGTTTTAAAATGATTAGAAAATGTTTAACACTTCAATGTACAGAGATGTTCTTCAACTCAATGATTCTTTGACGTCTGTCCCACAGAGTTACTGTCTGGACACAGACTGACCAAACTACACTCAAACCATAAGAAAGTCTCTACAATCGGGCCTGGAAGGTTTTATATCCAGAGCCAATCAGATTTCTTCATTGTTACATTCTGGCTAAATTTGGTATTATGATTTTTTTCCAATTCTATAAATAAATCTTTTTTTTTAAATTGATTTTTAAATGTTTAAATGGACTTATGGCCATACCCAGACCATTAACTAATAACTAATTGTATACAGGAACTGCAGGGCAACAGCAGATCTACCAGAACGGCTTTAAACGGTCCCCTTCTGCAGAACCACTTTGTCTCAAAGTACTTTCTCTCTGAGAGGATCTGCAAGTTGGACCCCTCAATTTAAAGTCTATGACCAGCTTCAACTAAACTAATTTTGTTTTATATGTATGATTTTGAATATGTTGTCAATATCACGTTTTATTGTTTTACATCATTATTACAATTTCATTTCCTAATAGTTTTAGATATACTGTCTATAAAAGCCAATCTAGGGACAAGTGCTGCAAACTAGCTTCTGCTATAAGCAGCATGATGCAGGCTTGGGATTCCCGTTTCATTCAGTCTGTCCCCATCAAATAAACCTCATAAAATAAAAGTCTCAGAGTTCCTGGAGCTGACGTGATGGAAGATCAACGCTGGGAATATGAATCAACCTTTCTGTGAGAAGTTCTGTAAAACCATCTCTAACAGCTTCAACAGCTTGAAACCCTCAGGCCAGATCAATGGATTCATAACAGAGAACAGGAAGTGTGGAACCAGCAGGAATCCATCAGTGGCACAACATTTCAGTCAGGTTGAGGTCTGGACTTTGATTAGACCATTGCACCTTTATTTTTTTCTTTTCCAGCCATTCTGCTGCAGATCTGCTGCTGTGTTTGGAATCAAGTTTCTGTTGTTGACCCAGTTTCCACTGTTGGACAAATGGACTCACATTTGACTCCAGAACACTTTGGTAAACAGAGAAGGTCATGGTCCACTCGTGAATGCGAGGTGATAAGGTCCTGTTGCTGCAGAACAAACCCAGATCATCATCCCTCCACCACCAGGTTTTTTTCCTCCAAATCTGGTTCTGTCCATGATGGTCAACCATCTCTACTTTGGTCAAATCTGTCCAGAGGACAATGTCCCAGAAATCTTGTCCTTCATCCACATGCAGCTTTGCTAAACTAAGTCCTGCTGCCATCTTGATTTTAGAGAGGATAATCTTTCTCCTTCAACCCAACCACACACCCATACTTAGACTCTACAGACCACAGCTAGCAGGTTCAAGGTCATAACACTGAGATGGACCTCTTGGGTTTTTGGTCATTTCTCTGAGCTTCAGGCTCCAACCTTTTGCTGAATCTGCTGGGACATCCACTCCTGGGAAGACCGGCAGCTGTCTGAGAGATTTTCCTCTTGGGAATAATCTGCAAAGCAGCAAACTGCAGAAACTCCCGTTTTTAAAGAGGTGCTCACACTGATGATAATTACTGCATCTGATCAGCAGACAACCTGCTGAGGAACAGAGGATAAAATGACAGTGGAGGGCCTGTTTTAACCTGTGTGTTTCTGTACTGGTACCTGTACTGAGAGTAGGTGGTCCTCCAGGTGTGACGCTGTACACCTGCAGAAACTCTTGAGGGCGACTTCCACCGACGATGTTGAAGCCAAAACCTCGAGGACCTTTAGAGAGCCTGGTGTGGATGGAGTAACCCCTCAGCTGGCTCGGCTGGTCTGTGAACTCTGGAACTGCAAGGAAACAGAAAGGTTCAACTAAAAACAGGATTTAGAATCTGCAGACGTTGATGTGAAAAGACTGAAAACCTGAGAGAGTTTCTGTCTTCCACTGATTGACGGATAAATACCTTCTGTTTGGAGTAGATGAACTAATGAAAAAGTAAAAAGCAAAGAGTGACAGAACCGCAGAGTAGCAGTTAATAAGACCTTGCTGCCCCCTGCTGGCTGTAGTCTAGGAAAGATGCTGAAGGAAAATAATTAAAGTGGAAGCAGACAGAAGATCAGAATCATGAGAAGTTAGAAATGAATGAGTCAAATTACGTTCTGTGCAGGATGTCGTCTCTTTGCTCTGCTTTCGAGGATCCACCCAGCTGGTCGTCTTTGAGATGTGACTGAAAAACAAAAAAACATCTCCATCATCATCTTCAACGACATCAGCAACATCTTCATCTTAAAGCTTCGGTCACACTGTTTACCAGGCTGGAGTAAACATGAGAACATGGAACATCAAGTCCTGACCAGTGTTTGAGGTATGTGTGTCGCTGTTGATGTGCTCCTGTTCTGAATAGTGCATGTTTACTGGGATCAAGGGTGTGGAATTCAATGTTCTGCTGCGTCAGGACTCTTACCATCACAACATCATCATGTTTTAGATGTTTCCACTAGATTCATTTTATAATTTTGTCATTGCTCTGATATTAGAGGGGCAGTTGTGTAATACTGCAGATGTGCGGTATACATGGCGATTTTAAATGCGGCCATATGGGCAGTTGCCCAGGGCGGCACCAATGGGTGGGAGCACACAAGCAGCAGATAAAGCTCTATTACCTATCTGTCATTTGCACCCTGAACAGGTTTTCTACTGGTCTCACTCATGTGGAGTCAGTGGGGAGTTGGGATCCCTGTCTGCAGCTGACAAAAAGGAAGACTGTTTTATGCGCTTACTGCTGAACTGGACCCATCCCACCCAGAATTTGGATGGTTTTCTGGATTTTTATCAGTGGGGGGCGGCAGAAGGAGGGTCCCACACAGGCCTCGATCACAACCATCATCATGCGCAGTTTAGCAGAAGCCACCACGTTTGTTTCAGTAATAAATCCACATCATTGTTCTGCAGACTCAAGTTCAGGTGTGTTCAGGTAAACTATCTCGTAAATCTCATCTAATTTCAGTCAGATGCCAACTCAGCTGATACTTGGTTTTAATGATTACTGATACATTTCTTACTTGATGTAGTAGGGCTCCCCTGAGTCATTGTAGACAAGCTCCCAGTTTTCAGGAAGTGGACCTCCCCCTCTCCCTCTTCCCACTCCTCTGCCTCCTGCTCCGTTCTCAATTCTGTCACGACTCCCGACTGTTGAGTCCCAAGATTTGCTGAGTGGCAGCATTGTGGGCGGGGCTGAACCTGTGGAAAACAGCCTGGTTATGACTGTACCTCATCTGTGCAGGTGTAGGCAGGGGATGGGACTTTTCTACCTGACGGCCCATTGTCCTCCTCGCTGTTGTCTCCTTCTTCCCCTGCCTTCTCCAGGTTACTCAGGGACTTGCTCCTTGTCCGGAAGTTCCTCAGCAGGTTGCGGTGCTCTTGATACGTGATTGGTGGACTCTCTGGTCCGATGTGGACAGGACGGGGTGTTCCATAGTAGTTCCCTGTGATCGGTTGAGGTTAACAGTTTCATTAGATTTAGATTTTGAAGATTCCCTCACATGTTTTTCATGTTTTTTCTGGTTTTATTGGTAAACTTGAGGATAGTGCACATTGGGAGCGGTTTGGCATGTCTTCTTAACCGGTATGTGGAGACAGGACAGACCACTGAACTTCAGCTGTAGATAGTTTTATCAAGAGCGTGGACCCTTCTAATTACAACAGGCTGGAAAAGGATCACTGTGTACCGCGGCTCGCCTGGTTGGTTGTCAACCAGGCGAGGGTTGTTAATTGAAAATATGAGAAGCTGACTTTTAGACATGCATCAGATGCAACCGGTGTGTGTTGTCCTTTAGCACACACAGTTTTATCAATCACTGTGTTCTCTTAGAAAGGCTGGAATATGCTGTAAGGATCAGGGGAACAGCGCTAGGCTGTTTATCTGTCTGACAGATTCCAGTTTGTTCATGTAAATGATAAATCATCTTTAAACTCCAGGGTTAATTGTGGAGTACCACAGGGTTCAGTCCTTGGGCCAATTCTCTTTACTATATATATGCTTCCAATAGGTCAAATTATCAGGCAGCATGGGATAAATTTTCACTGTTACACTGATGATACTCAATCAGTAAAATCAGTCAAATCTAATACAGTCTGAACAGTGGGTGTTCCCCTCTTCTGGTTTGAAGTGCTGCTAAAGGTATTACATACTCTAGCCTGGCAAGTCATACAGATTTCCAATTCATTTAAATCCCATATTAAACAGGTTTCTAGGATTTCCTTCTTTCATCTCCAGAACATTGCCAAAATTAGAAATATCCTGTCCAGGAGTGACGCTGAAAAACAAGTCCATGCATTTGTTACTTCAAGGCTCAGCTTCATCCCAATTTAAAAGAAAAAAAATTGTCACAGATTACTGAGCTCCGGAGGTCCTTATGTGTAAATTCTGTTTCTATTTTAGTTCTTTTAATCCGGTCAGACTAATATGTGTTGGTGGTGGTTCTGATGTGGAGAGAGGGAGTTGACAGGTTTGGTTCTGCAGGTTTGCAGGATTAGAGACTAAATCCTCTTATTCTGTGGAAAGCAGTGAAAAGAAATCCAGCAGCAGCCACATGGTCTCTGCTCTGTAAGAAATCAGTCATGTTACCTGAACATGTTTTCGTTTTTCTTTTTCTTTTATAATTTTATCTTTATTGATTCCTAAGAAAGTATCATTCACACAATCTTAGGCATCTACATCACAAAACTAACTTCAACATTTGAAATAAGGTGTACAGATAACAGTCAAATCAAAAATGTAACTGCACTTTCCTGAGAAAGATTATGAAGTAGGAAATAAAGAGAATATGAAAAAAGGAAAGGTGAAAATAAGAAAAAATAAATAAATACATATATATTTAAATAAATAAATAATATAAAATGATTATGAAGTATGGCTATCATAGGAGAGTGGATTGTCGAGGGGATCCAAACTTGTTTGGTCCCCAAAAATGAAATCAGATCTTTTAGATTTTACATAGTCTACCCAAATCTGCCACCATTGACCGAATTGTTCCATCCTATGATTGAGGAAGGCTGTTATTTTTCCCATTTTATATATGTTAAATGTTATGTCAATGCAGTCATCTAAAGTTGGTTTCTCTCGTGAGAACCATTTTCTTGTAATGTTTTTCTTACTTGCTGTACATAAAATAGTCATCAGATATTTGTTTCTTTCTGAAGTCTCTTATGCCAAAATACATAAGCTTGAACTCTAAAGGAATGTTCTGCTTGAAAATATCTTGTAAGGCACTATTTATCTCTTTCCAGTAATCCTTTATAATTAGGCAGTCCCAGAAGACATGATAATGGTTTGTGTTTTTGATTTCTACATTTTCTCCAACATGCAGAAGAGTTTCCATCATAGTAGCATTTCTGAGCAGCTGTGATAAAGAATCTTACCAGATTTTTCCATCCAAATTCTTGCCATTGTAGAGATTTAATATATGTCCATTGGTATCTCCACATTATTGTCCATTCCTCCGCTGTTATTGTTAAGTTGCCCTCTTTTTCCCATCTTGCTTTGATATGTACGGTTGAATTGTTTTTAAGATCTATTACATTTTTATAGATAAGTGAGATGATCTTCCTTTTAATTTTTGATTTATAGGCATTAATAAAAATTTCCATTAGGTTTATATTCTTGTCAGTAATTGGCTTAATTTTTAAGTTAACAAAATTTCTTATTTGTAAATATCGATAAAAATCCCATTTGTCCAAAGAATATTTTCTCTTGAGTGTTTCGAAATCATTTAAGATTTTGTTATTCATTATTGTGCACAGAGCAGTGATTCCCTTGGATGTTCACTCCTTAAACCTGGCGTCCAGTTTGTTTGGTGTGAAGTCTGAGTCATACGCGATCCATTTTATGACTGCCAGGTCGTTCTCTAGTGCATTTTCTTTGACGATAGTTTTTCACGCTCTAAGGGTTGTTTTCATCCATCGGTTATCTATATTATTTATGAAACTTTGTAGATTTGCATCGGCCATAATTGCTTGTATAGGAACGGGTGTCGCCTTTGTTTCAATAGTTTTCCATTGAGCATTATATGCTGGGTCGCTACAGTATATCAGTGTTCTGGCTTGTGCTGCTAAATAATAATCTCTAAGGGAAGGCAACCCCCAACCTTTCACCCTCTTTTCCAGCTGTAAGACCTTATATCTAATTCTAGGTCTTTTACCCTGCCAAATATTTCTTTATAATAGTTTTTCCCATTCATTAAAAACTTTTAGATTTATTTCAATTGGTAAAGTTTGGAATAAATATAACAGTCTGGGTAGTATGTTCATCTTAATCGAGTCAATTCTTGAGCTAAAACTTAGGAAAGGAGTAAGATTCCATCTTGTGATATCCTCTTTAATTCTTTTTTGCATGGGAACATAATTATAATCGAATAGTTTTTCAAGGTCCTTTGGTATAGTAATGCTTAAATATTTAAAGTGGTTAGTATGCCAAGCTAATGGGTACCTGTTTTGGATTTCCTGCAGTGGAGTATAATTATAAGACAGCAACTGAGTTTTATTAATATTAATTTTGTACCCTGATAATTTGGTCAATTATCATTATAATTGACCAAATTGGAGGCGACTGTGGCTCAGTAGGAAGAGTAGTCATCTTGCAATCGGAAGGTTGTGGGTTCGATTCCAGCTCCCTCCTGCCATGTCAATGTGCCCCTGGGCAAGGCACTTAACCTCAAGTTGCCTACCGATCTGCATATTGGTGTATAAATGTGTGAGCGTTAGTGAGTGCGATTGGGTGAATGTGGCTCTAGTGTAAAGCGCTTTGAGCGGTCTGTATGACTGGAAAATGCTATATAAATTCAGTCCATTTACCATTTGTTTGAATAATTGCGGCAATACTGGGAGAGAGTGGGTTGGTCGTCCTACGTAAACTAATATATCATCTGCATAACAAGCCAATTTATGTTCTATCTCTTTGATAATTATTCCTTTGACATCCCTATTTTGTCTTATTGATTGGGCTAGTGGTTCTAAATATAATGCAAAAAGTAACGGTGACCACGCACACCTTGTCTTGACCCTCTTTCTAAAGTAATTCTGTCTGATAAATTTCCATTAATTTTAATTCTCGCTGTGGGATTATTGTATAGCGCCTGTATTGTTTTTATTATTGTATTATGTAGTCCAAATTTATGTAAAACCCTGAAGAGAAAATTCCATTCAACTGAATCGAATGCTTTTTCCGCATCTATACTGATAATAATGGCTTCCAGTTTATTTTTTTGTATGTGATCTATAACATGTAGCATCCTTCTTATATTGTCCTGTGTTTGACGTTGTCGTATGAAACCAGTTTGATCGTTATGTATTACCCAAGGGAGAAATTCTTCCAATCATCTGGCCATTATAGAAGTAAAGAGTCAATAATCAATATTTAAAACAGATATCGGTCGGTATGATCCGCATTCCAGTTTATCTTTGCCTTCTTTATATATTACTGAGATTATTGCCTCCTTCCAGCTCGGTGGTGTTTGAGCTTTTTTCAGAGTCCAATTTAGTGAAGGAAGGAGGATTGGAATCAACTCTTTCTGAAATTCCTTCTAAACTTCTGCTGTGTATCCATCCGACCCAGGCGATTTACATGGCTTTAATCTACTTTCTCTGTAATGTCTGAAGTCATCTTTCTATTCTGTTCTTCGTTCACAACAGGTAGTTCTAGTGAGTTCAAATATTCGTCAATTTGTTCTATAGTTCCTCCAGAAATGTTTTGAGTTTTGTAAAATATTTCAAATGCTTCCTGGATGTCATTCAATTTGTTCCTTAGCCCTTTGAACATGTTTTCTTAAAGGGGCAGTACGCTGATTTTTATCACATTCTCTGATGTGGCTGTGGGTGCGTTTGATTTTCATACCTTTGAACTTGCCACTCTCCAGCAGAGCTCCAGATTCTTCCAGAGAGAAAAACTCCTCAATGGAAACAAAGTTGTAATCCACACCTGATATCTCGCTGTCCCGCGGCTGCCTGGTCGTACCTGCCAAGAGGATGGCATGATGTCATCAGTGAGAGACAGAGAATGCTGAACTGTTGTCGTGGTGACGAAGGTTACTTACAGGTGTAAACACGACAGCTGGAAAAAGGAAAGTGAATCTCAGATAAACGTCTGCAGAAGTTTAATCTGAGAAGAGGTCTCACTCTGTCTGATTTATATAAAATCTTCATAATCTTAGCTGCTCGACACATTTTCAAATATTCTCACTTTATGTTAGGCTTTTGTATCAGTAAACACTGTTTATTATGGTGTGTCCATGGTGTATCGTGATGTGTTCAGGTGGATCTAGGTGTTTTCTCATGTGTTCAGGTGGATCCTGGTTTTTGTTCATGTGTGCTCCACTGTTTTTAGCCGTGTCTAGATGCGTTTAATGGGTGTTCAGGTGCATCTTACACGGCACGGCGCGCAGGTACAGGTTCTCCCTGATGAGCTGCTGAAGCTGACTGTCCACGGAGCCCGGAGTGAAACACTTGCTGAGGTACAACCTGAGGTCTTTGCACAGAGAGGAACCTGAACATACAGACAGGATATAATGTCACAGTGATGTCATACATGTATCCTTAAGGTTGTTTCTGGTCAGACTGTCTGAAGCCAAGAAGTGTTGTTTCATTTAAAACTTTTTTTAATTTTGGATCAGTTCTCCAGAGGTTTGTTGGAAAAAGAGCATCTAGCTGATGGACTGGCCTGTTCCCAGCAGAGACTGTTGAAGGATTTCGGAACCAGAAAAGAGACAACGACAGTCCTGTACCGTTGAACACCTGAAGACATGTTTGCAGGAAGGCTAGGACAAAATAATACCTGGAAATCTTCATCAGAATCAGAATCAGAATCAGAAAAGCTTTATTGCCAAGTATGTTTTTGGACATACAAGGAATTTGTTTTGGCGTAGTCGGTGCAATACAATACAAATTAAACAGTATAAACATATCTACAATATAATATAAATATATGTGCACAGTTTTAAGTGAGTGAGAGTAAATATAGAGCAGTATAAGATGCAAGAGCAATACAACAGTGCAGATGATCATTGTGCAAGTAAAGCAGGAGTCCAAGCTGAGCGTTAATGTAACTCATAGAGTTACAGGTTACAGGTGTCCTGTCAGTAAAAAAGGGGTGGGGGGTGTGGGGGAAAGAGAGAGTGTCAGGGTGGTTTCTGGGCTTTGTTAACCAGGCTGGTGGCAGATGGGAAAAAACTGTTCTTGTGGCGTGAGGTTTTGGTCCAGATGGACCGCAGCCTCCTGCCAGAGGGGAGAGTCTCAAAGAGTCTGTGACCAGGGGTGGGAGGGATCAGCCAGAATCTTCCCTGCCCGCTTCAGGGTCCTGGAGGTGTACAGTTCCTGGAGCGACAGTAGACTGCAGCCAATCACCTTCTCAGCAGACCGAATGACACGCTGCAGCCTGCCCTTATCCTTGGCTGTAGCAGCGGCGTACCAGATGGTGATGGAGGAGGTGAGGATGGACTCAATGATGGCTGTGTAGAAGTGCACCATCGTAGTCTTTGGCAGGTTGAATTTCTTCAGCTGCCGCAGGAAGAACATCCTCTGCTGGGCTTTCTTGATGAGGGAGCTGATGTTTGGCTCCCACTTGAGATCCTGGGAGATGATGGTTCCCAGGAAGCGGAAAGATTCCACAGTGTCAATTGTGGAGTCACAGAGGGTGATGGGGGCAGGTGGGGCTGGGTTCTGCCTGAAGTCCACAACCATCTCCACTGTCTTTAGAGCGTTGAGCTCAAGGTTGTTCTGGCTGCACCAGTCCAACAGATGGTCCACCTCCCATCTGTACGCGGACTCGTCACCATCAGAGATGAGTCCGATCAGGGTGGTGTCGTCCGCAAACTTCAGAAGCTTGACAGACTGGTGACTGGAGGTGCAGCTGTTGGTGTACAGGGAGAAGAGCAGAGGAGAGAGAACACAGCCTTGGGGGGAACCGGTGCTGATGGTCAGGGAGTCAGAGACGTGCTTCCCCAGCCCCACTCCTGAAGGCCTCTTCCTTATCCAGTCTTAACCTTCTGAGTTTAGCTGTGAACCAGGGTTTGTCGTTGTTGTAACTCACCCTGGTGCATGATGGTACACAGCTGTCCTCACAGAAGCTGATGTAGGAAGTCACAGCCTCTGTGTACTCGTCCAGACTGTTGGTAGTAGTCCTGAACACATCCCAGTCTGTACAGCCTAAACACGCCTGGAGATTCTCCACAGCCTCACTGCTCCACTTCCTTGTCGTCCTCACAACAGGTTTGCAGAGCTTTAGTTTCTGCCTGTATGCAGGAATCAGGTGGACCATGATGTGGTCGGATTGGCCCAGTGCAGCACGTGGGACGGCGTGATAAGCGTCTCTGATGGTGGTGTAACAGTGATCCAGAATGTTGTCCTCTCTGGTCGGACATTTTATAAACTGTCTGTATTTGGGGAGTTCGTGGGTGAGATTACCTTTGTTAAAGTCACCAACAACGATAACTAAGGAGTCCGGGTTGGTCCGCTCCACACTCAGTATCTGGTCGGCGCATGCGCTGTGCGACCTGCACGTTAGCTTGCGGCGGGATGTAAACACCGACCAGGATGAACGAAGCGAACTCACGGGGGGAATAGAAAGGCTTACAGTTTATGATGAAGGCTTCCAGGTCTGGAGAACAGTGCTGCTGAATCACTGTCACGTCGTTGCACCAACCACTGTTGAGGTAAAAACAGATTCCTCCACCTTTCGCTTTGCCGGAGAGTTCCGTGTCTCTGTCCACTCTGTAGAGCTGGAATCCTGCCAGCTGCAGCGCAGAGTCCGGTATTAATCCACACAGCCACGTCTCCGTGAAGCACAAAACTGCCGATGAATAAAAGTCCCTGTTTTTCCCCAACAACAGTTGTAGTTCCTCCATTTTGTTGGGAAGTGAGCGCACGTTAGAGAGAAATATTCCAGGTAACGGTGTTCGTAGTCCACGCTGGCGAAGACGTACCAGCACCCCAGCCCGTTTCCCTCTCTTCCGGCGTTTCACCGCGTGAACAAAGGTGAGTAAAGGTGAGCGAACCTTTAACCAGGATGTCCAAACATTCCAGAGCAGTAGGCAGAAATGTTGGAAATAACTCCTCTGGTGTAGTAGCCCTGATGTTCATGAGTTCTTCTCTGGTGAGAGAGCTCCGGGTACCATCACAGAAGACCGTTTTAAAGCAAAAAACAAAACAATGCGAACCAACACGCCGAGGCGACCATCTGCGGCGCCATCTTGAATCCATCATGGAACGGATCCTCAGAAATAGGATTGTTGAAACTGGGAAAAAGCTCAATTGAAACGATCTTTTTCTTTGGAGTTGCTGGTAAAGACCTACCATGCTTTGACATTAGCTGGATTGACTGGGTTTCCACTGCATTCCATTTGTATTAGGAAATTTTAACTGGAACACCCACAAAAGTTGGAATTACAAGTCAGAAGCTTGGGGCAACACGACCAAACCTGACTTCCGCATTGAGGATGGTTGCTACTCGCATCAATAGTAGTAAATCTTTCTTATTGTGACTGTTTTAGCAGTTCTTTATTATTTATGTAAGTAACATTTAGTCAGTCGTACACGTATCGCATTTCAGTGTTTACAAGACGAGATGTTTCAACGCTGTTTATATGCACTAAACACAGCATGGATCAGTGTTATTGTTGTAAGACCGCTGCTACTATGGTCCTGGGATCTGACATGGGGAAAAACAAATTGATAAAAAATATAATTATATGTATATATATATATATATGCATCCAGTGACCTGTGTTGCAGGAGATGTGTGACTCATAAGTGATGAAGCTCTGTGTACAGTAGGTGTGTAAACGTGTGGTGGTGCTGTGCGCTGTCAGACTGGGACCACGAAGAAGAGTGCAGAGAGAGAAGAAGAGTGTGCGTGCGGTTGTGTGTTTTGGCAGTATGCACGACGGCGACCGCGGAGGAAGTTCAGCTGGCTACGGTAGATTTAACGTGCCATCAGTGTGCAGTACAGTTATTAAAAACTCCGCTGTTTCAGCAGTCTGGTCCCTTCATTATTATAGAAGTCTCATCCACAGGACACACAAGTGCAGGGAGTTAACCCCGATGTGAACAACCATTTCGGCCCTGGAGGAGGCATCTCCCCTGTGTTTCCCAACCACCAGGAAGGGTTAACAGAAAGTGAAGAAGGTGTGCTGTTTTAGTATTTCGTGTGTATCAATTGTTTTCCCCATGTCAGTTCCCGGGCGCCGTCTGTTACAACTGCTAGCAATGAAACAAAAACAAGCAGGAAACTGGAACGCTATAACTCTGACGTAATTCCAGTTCGGCATCCCAGTTCTGACTTCCGAGGTTAATGGAAGGCATCATCAGCTCTGAGCTGTACCTGAACATAATCATCTCACCTGGGGACACAGTCTTGATTCTGATTGGATGAGGACAGGAATTCAGGACTCCTCTGACATCACCCAGTGTCATCCCCAACACGGGCGTCCCCCCAATCTCTAAGATGATGTCACCCACTGTAGCTCCACCCCCAGGGGCTGCAGTGACAAAAGGAAACTCGCCATAATCAGCTCCGCCTCCAATGGCCAGACCCAGTTCTCCTGAGCTGACACCAGCGCTCAGTGGGACGAAGCTCTCCTGGACCTGCAGATGACAGGAAAGAAGAGCTTTACTCACAGGAAGTCCAAATGTTCTGGCTGAGCCCGGGGTCACAGGGGAGTCCGTACCTTGGAGCGCCAGTGCAGCTTCTTCACAGTGGCTTTAGACATGGCCGCTGAGCTGCTGACAGAGGGAAAAGGCGATTACTGAGCATGCTCAGTGAAGACCTTCAGCATCACATACAGACAGCACTGACATTGTTAAAAATCAGAGGGATCTCAGAGGGATTCCAACTGCACCTTAAAACCAGTTCAGGTCAGATGACCAGTTCCAAGAGTTCACCTGTCTTCAACCACACCGGTCAGGGTTTCTGTCGTAGCCCAGATCAGATTTCACAGACCTCTCTGAATCCAACACACAAGTCTTACTTGAGGTCTGTGCCTCAACCCACGCTGTCAGATTAATTTACCATCACATCAGGTCCAGTTTCGGTTCCGGTCCAGTGTGTAACTCAGAACACTTTCTGTCTGGGCCCAATTAATAAAACCAGGTCGTAAGAAACGCTCCTCCTGAGGTCTCACTTGGTCGGAGTAAATCACAGTTAGCTGACGGAACATAAAAGAAGCTGTTGAACTTTAACATCTCTATCAATCTTTAGGTTCTGTTGACCCAGCTGGTTTACTCACATCCATCTCTGAAACATCTCCAACAACATGAATCAGAAGCCACCTCAAACAAATGTGACTCATTATGAAACCATTTTCATTCTGAGAAGGAATATTCCTATAAATGACCTTTTGGTTCTTACCGCCTCGTGAAGTCTCCCACAGGCTGGTGAGCAACACCAGAGTCTCCAATATTGGGATTTGGATCTTTTAGATCAGACTGATCCACACTAACTTCATGCTGTGAACTCCTGAGGAGATGAACAGCAAATATAAAATCTGTTGACACTGAGAAACACTGCAGCCACAAACATCTTCAACCCCTGAGGGACTTCCAAGTCCCTGGAGGTGTTTTATTTTCTAGTTTCAGCTTCAATGTTTTGTCTAAACTTCTGCAAAATAAAACCAGGATCAGTTTGTACAGAAAAGCACCAAAGGATGTTTTCTTAGTAAGCCACACAGGGCTGTTCTGTAAAATATTTAAATTTTAGATACTCAGCATGTTTCAGTAAAGCACCTTCACTATAGGAGATGTTTTATTTCAATTAAACAGAAAGATTAGTTTCCTCCTCATTTCCTTCCCAGGAGTGGGTGTTTTCCTGCTTACGGAAAACCCTGAGATTCCTCTGAACGGCGACTCAGAACCGTTTCAGACGGGAGGATTTTATTTTGGACTCTTGACAACATGAATCGTTTCACTGGTAGAGAAGATCCTCCATTGATTCATCGACTCACTGCCTCAATGTGAGAGCAGCAGATGGTGGCGATCAGCATGAGTCCTGACACACACACACACACACAGTAAATATGGATGAGCATATGTGAAGGAAGTCAGTGAGGAAACAAACAACAACGGTCAGCTACTTTCCCAAAAATACAGAATAAACGGAGAGGCATGCAGCGCTGCTTCTGGGTAGCAAAAAGACAGGAAGTGGAAACATCTCAGCTACTGAGATGAGACAGAGCAAGTAGCAGAGATGAGGAGAACAGAACTCAGCGGATCAGTCTCACAGATGTTAATACTAATCGTCCTCCTGTACCAGAGCTGGCACTGGAGTAGCACATGGTACAGTTCCTGATTACCATTTACACACACTGGCCATTTTATTACAGTTGTATTGCTTGTTAACAGACATTAAATGTGCCAATCACATGGCAGCAGCTCAATCCATTCATTCATCTAGACGAGGTGAGGAGAACTTGCTGTTCAAAGCGAGCACCTGTTAGGTTTTGAGTTTGAGTTCTTTCTGATCTGCCATGTCCTTTACTTACAATCATTTGTTTTCATTTCAGGTTGATTAATTATTGATTTTAGATTCCTGTGTTACATGTTTTAGTTTCCTTGTGGATCTGTTCCTTCCTGTTTATGTTCTTTAGTTAGTTCCTTTGTTTACTCAGATGTTTCGTTATTCCCCTGAAGTCCTTGCTCATCTCCATCAGTTACCTTGCATTCCTGTTCACCAGCTGTCTCATATTCCTCCTGATTGGTTCCCTAGGTCCACTGGTCCATTGTCCTCCTTACCTCAGTATTTATTCTCTCTGGTTTTTTGTTTTCACTATTGGATCGTTCTGATTGTTACCGAGCTCCATGTCTGCCCTCCCTGTGTTCCACACACCAACTCCGTTTTTGTAAGTTTACTCATTAAAAAGAGGATCCAACTTACCATGCTGCTGCCATGTTCTGGTCTGCATGTTGGTCCTGCCTAAACCATCCGCACTATGACAGCACCAGACAGGAGCAGAGAGGATGTTGAAGGCTGCATGGTTGTTGGTCTGAGTATTTCACAATCTGCTGGGATTTTAACTCACAACCATCTCTCAGGTCTACAGAGAAAATCTCCAGCAGCTGTATGAAGGTCAGAGGTCAAAGGACTATGGGCCGACTGGTACCAGATTATAGAAAGGCTGCAGTAGCTCCAATAACCACTGGTCCCAGCCAAGGTCTGCAGAACATCATGTGTGAAGGAACAACATGAGAAACCTTGAAGCAGATGTTCTACAGCAGCAGAAGACCACAACAGGTACCAGTCCTGTCAGCTAGGAACAGGAAACTGAGGCTACAGTTCACAGACTCACCAGAACTGGACCCGAACAGTTTGGAGAAGCATTGCCTGATCCAGACTGGTCAGAACTTGGTGGAAACAACATGAAAGCTTGGACCCATCCTGCCCGTGGTCTCCACAGGCACCAGATCTCAGTCCAACAGAACATCTTTGGGATGTGGTGGAACAGGTCAGCCACCAAATCAGCAGCAACTGAGATGTTATCATCTCAATATGGACCAGAACCTCTGAGGAATGGTTCTGACACCTTGTTGGATCTTTGCCATGAAGAATTACAGCGGTTCTGAAGGAAAAAGCGGTCCAACCTGGTACTAAAAAGGTGTACCTAATAAAGTGGCCAGTGGGTTATATGTTTTCATTTGGTAAAATTAGAGCAAGAGATAAACTTCCACCGTGGAGAGGAAGGAGTGGTGGAGAGGAGGAGGAGGCAGTAAGTAAGGGAAGGAGATGAAGGAGGCCAGGAGGGTAGCTTGGTAATAGCAGCTGTTAACGTGTCATTAACATGATTCGTCTGATTGTTGCTGTCACTTCCTGTTTGCTACGGACAACTCCTTGGTACCTCTCTGTGTGTGTGTGTGTGTGAGTTACCTCTACAGAAGAAGTTTGTTCCTCAGTGGAAGTTCAGCTGTCATGTCTGTTCTGTCTCTTAGTTCAGTCTCTCTTCCTGTTCCACTTTCTCTGTGCTTTCAGTCAGTGTCCCTCGGCCGGAGATAAGGCCGGTCAGAGTTCACTTCGTGTGTGTGTTAAGGCGGGACAAACGTAAACCCCACCTCCCTCTGATTGGCTCATTCAGCTGTCCATCAACAAGAGGTTAATAAACAACTCATTAATGTCACATTTCTTTCCTTAAGAAAGGTAAGGATGGAGGAGGGAGGAGACAAGCAACCAAGGAGCAATCTAGGAAGGAAACAGGGAAGTAATTAATGGGAACAAGGAGATGATGAAGAAGAGGGGATGGATGGAGGGATGGATGGATGATGAATGGAGGGATGGATGAATGGAGGGATGGATGGAGGGATGGATGGATGGATGGAGGGATGGATGAATGGATGGATGGATGGAGGGATGGATGGAGGGATGGATGAATGGAGGGATGGATGGATGGATGGATGAATGGAGGGATGGATGAATGGATGGATGAATGGATGGATGAATGGAGGGATGGATGGAGGGATGGATGAATGGAGGGATGGATGGAGGGATGGATGAATGGAGGGATGGATGGATGAATGGAGGGATGGATGAATGGAGGGATGGATGGATGGATGGATGGAGTGATGGATGGATGGAGTGATGGATGGATGGATGATGAATGGAGGGATGGATGGATGAATGGAGGGATGGATGGATGAATGGAGGGATGGATGGATGGATGATGAATGGAGGGATGGATGGATGAATGGAGGGATGGATGGAGGGATGGATGAATGGATGGATGGAGTGATGGATGGAGGGATGGATGGATGATGAATGGAGGGATGGATGAATGGAGGGATGGATGAATGGAGGGATGGATGGATGGATGAATGGAGGGATGGATGGATGGAGGGATGGATGAATGGAGGGATGGATGAATGGAGGGATGGATGGAGGGATGGATGGATGGATGGAGGGATGGATGAATGGATGGATGGATGGAGGGATGGATGGAGGGATGGATGAATGGAGGGATGGATGGATGGATGGATGAATGGAGGGATGGATGAATGGATGGATGAATGGATGGATGAATGGAGGGATGGATGAATGGAGGGATGGATGGAGGGATGGATGAATGGAGGGATGGATGGAGGGATGGATGAATGGAGGGATGGATGGATGAATGGAGGGATGGATGAATGGAGGGATGGATGGATGGATGGATGGAGTGATGGATGGATGGAGTGATGGATGGATGATGAATGGAGGGATGGATGGATGAATGGAGGGATGGATGGAGGGATGGATGAATGGATGGATGGAGTGATGGATGGAGGGATGGATGGATGATGAATGGAGGGATGGATGGATGAATGGAGGGATGGATGAATGGAGGGATGGATGAATGGAGGGATGGATGGATGGATGAATGGAGGGATGGATGGATGGATGAATGGAGGGATGGATGGAGGGATGGATGAATGGATGGAGGGATGGATGAATGGAGGGATGGATGGATGGATGAATGGAGGGATGGATGGAGGGATGGATGAATGGAGTGATGGATGGATGGATGGAGGGATGGATGGATGGATGAATGGAGGGATGGATGGATGGATGAATGGAGGGATGGATGGATGGAGGGATGGATGAATGGATGGATGGATGCTGGCTCATCCCTTGAGTTTAGCAGCTTTTCTCTGCCTAAATAATTGAATTAAAGGGACGGAAGGCAAGTTTCTTTATAGTAAATTTTATTAACAAGACAATTCAAAGTGGTGTACATGAAAAAAAGAAAAAGAGACATAATAGGTAAAGTACATTACAGTGGCAGAAAGGTCATTAAATAATTAACAAACACAAATAATTAAAGAGAATAAAAATGAATAATTACAATAAAAAGATGATAATAAAAAGGATTAAAAAAATGAAAATTAATGATAAAATAATTGCTAAGAAAACAAAAGGAAAGTTGGACTGAAAACTTAACTAATAATGTTTAGATGGCCCAGTCAAAGGCCGCTCTAAACAAATAAATTTTTTATCTTGATTTAAAGCAACTTAGGGTTTCGGCGCTTTTCCAGTTTGCTGGGAGTTTATTCCAGATTAGTGGAGCATAAGAACAAAATGCTGCTTCTCCATGTTTGGTTCTGGTTCTGCAGAGTAGATTTGAGCCAGAAGACCTGAGAGGTCTGGGTGGTTGATCCACTGACAACAAGTCTGTAATATATTTTGGTGCTAAGCCATTCAGTGATTTATAGACTAACAGAAGTATTTTAAAGTCTATTTTCTGAGCTACAGGGAACCAGTGTAGGGACTTTAGAACCGGGTCGATGTTCTCCACTTTCTTAGTTCTAGTGAGGACGCGGGCAGCAGCGTTCTGGATCAACTGCAGCTGTCTGATCCACTTTTTAGGCAGACCTGTGAAGACATCGTTGCAGTAATCAATTCTACTAAAGATGAACGCATGAATTAGTTTTTCAAGGTCCTGCTGAGACATTAGTCCTTTAATCCTGGAGATGTTCTTTAGGTGATAGAAGGATGACCTTGTTACTGTCTTTATGTTCCTCTGAAGGTTCAGGTCAGAAGATTAACAACCGGACAAATCTGAGAGAACAAACAGCCAAAGTCCAAAGAAAACTCTAACCGAACTTCAGGAAGCCCATAGAACTGTTGGCGCCACTTTAACAGAAATTTGGATCCTGGTAAAACAGAGTTGATCAGCATCTAGACTAGGAGTTATGGAGTGGTGAGGAGGTCTCTGTGATCATCAGTACCATTCCTGTTGGTGTGTCCTGCCTACAGCCTGATGAATTCGTCTGAAGGAAGCAATCAGTAATTAGTTCGCTCCAGAGTGGGCTCCTGTGTGAGTGGACTTTATGGGTCATATGTGGGTCAGTGTTTGGACATAATGACGTCTCTTGGCTGTGACCTCATTAGCTCTGACTTATCTAGTCTTCCTTCTGTTGCCTGGATGCTGCTTCACTTTCCAGCATTTCTCAGGAAGCTTTGAGCTGGAAACCAGCATCAGTCATGTTTCTATCAGGGAGGAAGACCTGGACCACCCAAAGTTCAGGTTTAACACCAAACAGGAGGAAATGGGTGAAACGGGCTCAGTTGGAACTCCACACACATGTTCCAAACATTTCTGGAGACACGCTGGAAGCAGAAGATCCATCCAGCGTGAATCTACAGCTAGTCACTTGAATTAAACCTGCAGACAAGAGCTGTTGCTTTTAGAACCAGAACCGATGCTTTTCCATACCCAACCCAGGGTTAAAGATGTCTTCATCCAACCAGAACAAGTACAGCCCAGACTGGACCAGACAAGTTTCTGACCCAGACTGTACCAAACCAACAGAGCAATCAATTCCACCAATACCAGGAACTTTCGGTGGACCAGAACCAAAGACACAGGATCCAACTGGGTTGTTCTAACTGGAGTTTTGTGAGCCAGACTGGACCACACCAACAGATGTGAATGATTCTTGTGGAACTGTTCTGTGTAGAGACCGAAACAGCCTCATTTAGAACAACAGGTAGGAGAACCGGAAAACCCAACTTGTTTGCGTTAAACTCTGATCTTCTCAGTTTAAGGAGCATCATCTCCTCCCTGCTGGGACTTGTAGTCTTTTACACCAAAGAACTGTAGACCTTCTAGAAGGCGAGCTGCTGAGCGCCAAGTGAGACTCACAGAGTGGAGCAGAGGGAGCGTTTAGCAACCCTCTGATCTTTATCCTCGGCTCCTCATCTAGCCTGATGGCATTAATCTACACTCTGCTGATGGATCGCCCAGCATCTGCAAACGGCTACGTTTCATCTCCAGATCAGAAGGTAATGGTGTTCTATCAGCTGTTTTCAGGCGATGACAGGCTACTTGGTGTTAAAGCCTCTGAAAGTCTGAAGTCTTAAGCTTAGATTTAAAGATGCCTGGGTCAGTGGTGGAGGAACGTCTAAAGAAACTTGGTTCCAGAGTCAAGGTGCTGCCACTGAAAAGTCCAGTCACCCCAATGCTTAGGTCTGGTCCTTGGAACATCTAATAAAAGTTGATGACCTCAGGAATCCGCCATGTTCAGATAAATAAGGTGGGGCCAGGCTGTTGAACACCAAAGAGGATAAGACAGGGGTGAGGTCCTCGCGTCTAGAAGTTCTGGTTAAAAGATGTTTAAGGGGAAACGAGAGAGAAACTAATTGTATGGCAGACTCACCTCTGTCAGCTGTGGCTACAATGTAGTGTGTGGATGAATGGGTGAATGACTGAATGTAGTGTGAAGCACTTTGGGGTCTCTGGGGACTTAAAGCACTATACAAGAACAGGCCTTTACCATTACAATAGTCGAATCTAGAGCTCATAAGAGCACAAACAGCCTTCTCCAAGATGGGCGATTTGAGAAAGGTTGACCTTTGGCCAGAAGATGCAGATGATAAAAACCTGATTTGAATATGTGATCAATCTATATTACAAACGGAAACTAGATCTCAGAGAGAAACAGAACCAGAAACAACGATCAGATCCAACCTGCAGCTCGTACTCTGAAGAACAAACTAACACAAGGCTGGACATCGGGGGGCACAGAAACAGAACCAATCATTAGATCCAACCCATATTCAGCTTAGTTCATCTCCACAGAACAAACTCACAAGAAAATGGATCTCAGTGAAATTCAGAACCAAAACGAACCATCAGATCCAACCCACTGCAATCAGGTGGATTCATCCCTGCAGAACCAACTAATAGAAAACTAGATCTCAAGAAACAAACCAAATCCAGCTAGCTAGCCATCTACAGGTCCTTCTCAAAATATTAGCATATTGTGATAAAGTTCATTATTTTCCATAATGTCATGATGAAAATTTAACATTCATATATTTTAGATTCATTGCACACTAACTGAAATATTTCAGGTCTTTTATTGTCTTAATACGGATGATTTTGGCATACAGCTCATGAAAACCCAAAATTCCTATCTCACAAAATTAGCATATTTCATCCGACCAATAAAAGAAAAGTGTTTTTAATACAAAAAACGTCAACCTTCAAATAATCATGTACAGTTATGCACTCAATACTTGGTCGGGAATCCTTTGGCAGAAATGACTGCTTCAATGCGGCGTGGCATGGAGGCAATCAGCCTGTGGCACTGCTGAGGTCTTATGGAGGCCCAGGATGCTTCGATAGCGGCCTTTAGCTCATCCAGAGTGTTGGGTCTTGAGTCTCTCAACGTTCTCTTCACAATATCCCACAGATTCTCTATGGGGTTCAGGTCAGGAGAGTTGGCAGGCCAATTGAGCACAGTGATACCATGGTCAGTAAACCATTTACCAGTGGTTTTGGCACTGTGAGCAGGTGCCAGGTCGTGCTGAAAAATGAAATCTTCATCTCCATAAAGCTTTTCAGCAGATGGAAGCATGAAGTGCTCCAAAATCTCCTGATAGCTAGCTGCATTGACCCTGCCCTTGATAAAACACAGTGGACCAACACCAGCAGCTGACACGGCACCCCAGACCATCACTGACTGTGGGTACTTGACACTGGACTTCTGGCATTTTGGCATTTCCTTCTCCCCAGTCTTCCTCCAGACTCTGGCACCTTGATTTCCGAATGACATGCAGAATTTGCTTTCATCTGAAAAAAGTACTTTGGACCACTGAGCAACAGTCCAGTGCTGCTTCTCTGTAGCCCAGGTCAGGCGCTTCTGTCGCTGTTTCTGGTTCAAAGGTGGCTTGACCTGGGGAATGCGGCACCTGTAGCCCATTTCCTGCACACGCCTGTGCACGGTGGCTCTGGATGTTTCTACTCCAGACTCAGTCCACTGCTTCTGCAGGTCCCCCAAGGTCTGGAATCGGCCCTTCTCCACAATCTTCCTCAGGGTCCGGTCACCTCTTCTCGTTGTGCAGCGTTTTCTGCCACACTTTTTCCTTCCCACAGACTTCCCACTGAGGTGCCTTGATACAGCACTCTGGGAACAGCCTATTCGTTCAGAAATTTCTTTCTGTGTCTTACCCTCTTGCTTGAGGGTGTCAATAGTGGCCTTCTGGACAGCAGTCAGGTCGGCAGTCTTACCCATGATTGGGGTTTTGAGTGATGAACCAGGCTGGGAGTTTTAAAGGCCTCAGGAATCTTTTGCAGGTGTTTAGAGTTAACTCGTTGATTCTGATGATTAGGTTCATAGATCGTTTAGAGACCCTTTTAATGATATGCTAATTTTGTGAGATAGGAATTTTGGGTTTTCATGAGCTGTATGACAAAATCATCCGTATTAAGACAATAAAATACCTGAAATATTTCAGTTAGTGTGCAATGAATCTAAAATATATGAATGTTAAATTTTCATCATGACATTATGGAAAATAATGAACTTTATCACAATATGCTAACATTTTGAGAAGGACCTGTATATCCATCCATCCCTGTATCAGAACATAAAAGACAGTTCTATTTAGATTCTGTCAGGTCAAACCGCTCTGAACACAAACATGCAACCTGCAGGAACTAGGTCAAAGGTCCCAGCAGATTGAAAATGAAGATGATGGAGGAGATTCAGTGTTTGTCCGTCTCTCTGCAGACAAAGAGCAACACTGACAGCAGCTGTCAGTCTGAATCTACAGCCACACGCCGACACACGCCTGATGATGTCATCAGCAAACAGTTGCCATAGAGATGGAGGAGTCAGTCTTTTCAGGATTCAGCCGAGGGGTCAGAGGCCACAGTGGATGCTGACCTTGAGTTCTGATCCAGGATCAGAAACCTGTCCTTAACCTGATACCTGAATACCCCTGAAGCATCACTGCAGAACTAACAGGTCAGTGTTTGGTCTGAATCAGGACCACGTGTGGTTCTGTACACCATCATCCGGGAACTGACACCTGCACAGGGGACTTCACCTGCTCCATACAAACTTTAAAGGCAAATATCATTATCATCGTTATATTTTAGAGGCAGAAAACCCAAAAATCCTGAGTGTGTGAAACTCGAATAATTCAAAATGTTAAAGGAAACTTTTTCGACCCATACGGAGCCTTCGGAGCCACACCATCTAAAACAAGCAGCTCTTCTATATTTGGATAACGACATGGCATATCATTACAACTGCCTGTTGTTTTAACAAAAAATAACATTCTATTAAAAATATGTAGATATGTGTCTGCTTACTGGCTACACAGAAAAGAACAGAGTGAGCATTCTTACTTTTCCCAGAGATCTTCTATGCAGGAAACATCGTATGTGAGCTTAAAAGTTTCAAGATGTTTCACACACTGGATCTAGAACTTGCCAAATACCTGCACCTTTATTTAAATGCCTGAATTGATGAGAGGTTGTTAAAGGTGTTGAACTCATTCAGACCCCACCCTCTCCTTGTTACCTGCACAGGTAAGCTTTACCACTTCTGCTATCAAGCACACACAGACTCACCAGTTTCACTTGAGTCTAGTTTATTTCTAAAAACGGGACAATAACATTGAATACGATTAGCATGTAAATATTGTAACGCCTGAGTGTCAGAGGTGGGAAAGATACTATGAAAGACAAGCAGTTATGAATGATTTTACTTCCTGTTTCCTGCTCATAAACTGTATGCTGAGAGAGTGAAATCACATCCATCAACTCCTTCATGGCAAATCTTGGAGCTGCAGCAACTCCAGTTAGCTTCGCCATTGAGGTCCAGCAGAATGAGGAGCTTATGGTCCAAATGTAAAACGTTTTAGCATAAAAATCCGTTATTTGCACTTATGAATCTAATCACAAAAGCAGCTAGATCACTCTGGAATATTATATAGAGGTTTGAATTTAAACATGTAAAAATATCACACTAGTTTATTAGAATCATAACTATGGTCTGCATAGAAAAAAGAATCTTCTCAATATTCTGGATGTTTTTCTTGGTTTAGGACTAACAAAGATTTAAGGTAAAGTTTTATTTTAAAATATTTAGAATAAATGTACTAATAAATCAGCTGAAATCAGAAATACAGCAGGGAGAAGCATTTTATGCATGACATCAATGTTTGATCCCCTACCAACCAGTAAATCTTTTAAATTATCTTTATTGGTCATTGCACATGTACATTACAACGAAATTTGTCCTCTGCATTTAATCCATCCATTATAGGGAGCAGTGGGCTGCTATTGTGCAGCGCCCGGGAAGCATTCTGGAGCTAAGGGTCTTGCTCAGGGACCCAGAGTGGGTATCTGTGAGATACGAACCTGGCCCCTTATGCCCGGAACGCAAACCTCCTGTTCTAACCACTAGGCCACCACTCCCATATGCACTAAATTAAGTACGAATTAATTGCTGTCTGTGTATCCGGTATTCATTCAGGAATGGGGTAATTAAGGTACAAGCGTTGCTTAACTTTTCTCTCTTAGGTCTACAGAAGCAAACTGTGCTCCAGAGAGTTCCCAGCAGAGACTCTGTCTCTACAACGCCGAGTGGAGCAGTTTTCCCGCTCTGAAGGAAGGACAACTGGACCGCATCACCATGGTTACAGCTGCAACGTGCAGTTTGGCCGGCTGACAGAACGAGCCGCCCCTCCCCCCAGCTACGAGGTTAGCTGAAGCTAACCCTTTGTTCACTGTGGATGCTTTCTTCAACTTCGTCGCCCAGACAACATTTCCTCAGCACGGTTCATGTAAGAGGTTAAGTGTTTTGGGCAGAGAGACGTAGTTTAGAATGAAATAATCTAAAGTTTTTGTTTGATTCTGATGATAAGCTATAAGCTTCTTTTGTTAGCTTTAACCGCTAACAGCTAAGAACACGTGCTGCCTACTAAAATGTGGTTAGTTTTCAATCCAGTAAAATAATATTTCCCTAAATATTATTTTACTAAACTTGATAACTAAGTAACACAATTAAGCCCATTTCTCCAGAAAGATTTGGTTCTTATTCAAAATAATATTTCTTTAAATATTATTTTAATAAATAAAGGCAGCTAATGAGACACCGTTGAGAATTAGTCATCCAGAAGGTTTGTTTTATTCAGCAGATCATTATTTAAAATATTATTTTATTAAAATAATATTTTATCTGATCTTACATTGTGAATGGTTGTCTAAATGTTTTCTGATTATTGTCTAAGTTGGTTCCAAGACTAACTTAACTTCATTTCCAGATTCTTCAAGATAATCCTTGGTTCTCAAACATAAACATTGCATGGTAATGTTGCATCACTTTTTTGGTCATAATTATCAATCATCTTTAATTAACTTGTTTATATTGTACATAGTCCATTAGTCTTCATTATTCTTTAATTCTGCTTGGTAGTTTAGTTGGATTGTTTTAGCAAAGTAAAGAGTTTGTTGATTGAAATATGTTTGACTTTAAGTTGACTTATTTTTGTTAATAAATTCTTGTATTTTAAGAAATTGTGTGAATTTATTCCATATATGTGCAGAGTTTATGCTGTTCAATAATGTCAGAGCTCGTCTCACACCTTTCTATTCTGTCCTAATACCATCGCCTTACTGGGCTGGTATTCACAGGACAACCCTTAACAGACCCAAATATTATTTGATAAAATATTAAAATATTAATATTAAATAATGATCTCAGATTCATAATCACAACAAAGTGATACTCATGTATTATATAGAATCATGACAAATAGAGCAATATATTCCAAGCCTTTTGTTTCTTATAATTTTGATGATTACGGCTTACAGGTAAAGAAAACCCAAAATTAATGGTCTCAGGTCTCATGGTGTCACACCCTAATTAGCTAATTAACTCCAAACACCTGCAAAGGTTTCCTGACCCTTTAAACTGTCTCTCATTCTGGGTCATAGGTCACACAATCATGGGGAAGACTGCTGAGTGGACAGATAACTAGAAGACAGTCATCGACACCCTTCACAAGGAGGGGAAGCCACAAAAGATCATTGCTGAAGAAGCTGGTTGTTCAGAGTTCTGTATCCAAGCACATTAACAGAAAATTGAGTGGAAGGAAGAAGTGTGGCAGCAAAAGGTGAAACCGCTGCCTGGAAAAGGACTGTCAAACGAAAGCCATTTAAGAATCTGGGACAACTTCACAAGGATTGGACTGAGGCTGGAGTCGGTGCATCAAGAGCCACCACACACAGACGGATACTAGACATGGGCTACAAATGTTGCATTCCTGGTGTCAAGCCACTCCTGAACCAGAGACATCAGAAGCATCTTATCTGGGCTAAGGAGAGAAGGAACTGGACTTTTGCTCAATGGTCCAAAGTCCTGTTTTCAGATGAAAGTAAATTCTGCTTTTCATTTGGAAACCAAGGTCCCAGAATCTGGAGGAAGAGTGGAGAGGCACAGAATCCACGTTGCTTAAGGTCCAGTGTGAAGTTTCCACAGTCAGTGATGGGTTGAGGTACCATGATATCTACTGGTTCTGGTCCACTGGGTTTTCTGAAGTCCTGAATCAATGCAGCCTTCTTCCAGGACATTTTAGAGCACTTCAGGCTTCCTTCTGCTGAGATGCTGATTTTAATTTCATGGTCACCATCACCATGGTGTTCCTGTTCTTGACCTTCCTTGACCTGAACCCCATAGAAGATCTATGGGCTGTTGTCAAGAGGAAGATGAGAGAGACCAGAACCAACAAGGCAGATGACCTGAAGGCAGCTATCAAGGCAATCTGGGCTTCCATCACACCTCAGCAGAACCACAGGCTGATCTCTTCTATGCCATGGCCCACTGATGCAGTAATTCATGGAAGACAAGGCCCAACCAGGCATACTTTCCAGAAGCCTGACATTTGTGCTTATATTTTGTGATATTCTAATATTCTGAGACACTGAATTTTGGGTTTTCCTTCCCTGAAAGCCATAATCATCAAAATTAAAAGGAATAAAAGCCTGAAATATTTTACTCTATGTGGAATGAATCTCTATTCTGAAAAGAGTGGTGAAAAATGTTGCACTTTTATGCAATATTCCAATTTTTTGCGATGTACTTGTACAGACCTCCTGCTGCCTGAAGACCTAACTGAACTTCAATAATCCTTTAGAAATTTCCTTCAGAGTGGATCCTGTTGCAAAGGGCTACCTGACCAGGTATTTGATGACCTGGCTGACAATTTGATGCTGCTGATGGAAAAAAGCTAATTCCTTCCCTCAGAGTCACGTGACAGGAGCTCAGGTGTGTTTATCTTTTTGTCTTTTCAGGAGGGAGAAACAGAAACAGGGAGCATCGTGACACACCTGAACGCACCACCTCCTCTCCTCCCTGTGACCTCCTCCTCCTCCAGCTACTCCTGCCACCATTCACCTCACAGCAGACAAAGAGCAGCACATCCAGCTGCTGGACGGACACCATGGAAACACGCGCACACGCCCGAGCCTTTCCACGTTGGCGCGCGCGCGCACACGGTGCGATTGATGGAGGAGATGACCGACCCTCCGTTGCCCCCTCAGCCCGAGCTGCGGGCTGCATGTGTCGGCTGGAAATCTGCTGACGGCGCCGTTTCCTCATGCCCGAGAACCAGCAAAAAATGGCCGCAAGCGCGCGCGCGCCGGCGCGTCGTGCCGCACAAACATTGTGATAAATAAACAAACAACAAAACAGACAAAAAAAGCTGCTTGTTACCTTCATATTTTTTGCCGCGTGCGGTCCGGTGCGCGTGCCTCTTCTTCTCTCTGCTGCTGCCGCGCGCTGCTGCTGCGGCGTGCATGCGCCAGCGTGCGCGTCTGACTGTGCGTAATTGTCCACTGCAGGTAAAAAAAATGCAAAGCGTTGAAAGGTGGAAGACCACACACACGCATGCGCGCGCGTGTTGCCTGCAGGTACAGCAGCAGCTTTACTACACTGACGGTTAATGCGTGTGTTTATGTGCATGTGTGTAGGAGAGCCACGCCTCCGGTGGGCGGAGTCTGTGATGAGGAGGGTATTCAGAGTAAGGGGCTGACGTCACCAAAGACTGAATCTGCTGGGAGGAAAGGATGAGTTTATGGCAAGCCATTACTGCCAAATTTCAGCACTTTTCCATCTCGTCTTATGAAGAACAGGTGTAGAAAACCTCATTTAATAAGAGTCAAGATGCTGCATTTTAAACAAAGATTTTGTACAATATATTATGGTCATTTAACACAGCTTTTTACACCATCAAGCTGTAAAATGAACTTTTTTTGGTCATTGAACATTGTGTTTCTTTTCACTAATTAGCAGAAAAACATCATGATATTTTCCAAATCACACAAATTAAGCTGAATCATAAAGGTTTGTTCTACTGCTAAATGACCCAAGATGGCGCCGCTGATGGCAGCCTCTGAGCTTTGCTCTCTCCTTTTCTGCGTGTTTTTGTGGAGCTTTCTGCCACCATTCGGTGGTCTCTTTCAGCAGAGAGGAACTTGTAAACATCAGACAGTCTTCTCTTGACATTCTTTCACCATCATTCATTGACGCCAGCGGAGATCCTGGCTAGTGGAGCGGCGTCTCTCTATGGGCTATACGGAAAAAGAAAAGACCCGGCGTGCTCGTGAAGCTCTGAAAGCGGGGAATACGCTCACCCTTGCCTTCAATCCACCTGGCAAATATGCATTCCCTGACCAACAAGATGGATGAACTGCTTCTCCTGACCTGTAAAAACTCAGACCTTCACAGATCTGCTGCCCTCTGCTTTACTGAAACCTGGCTGAGTGAGAACACCCCGGACTGTGCCCTTCTGATACCGGGCTTTCAGCTGTTCAGAGCGGATCACAACGTTGACTTATTGGGGAAAAAGAGAGGAGGCAGAATCTGCTTTTATATAAACGAAGGTTGGTGCAGAGATATCAAAGTGTTGAAGAAGACATGGAGTCCTGACCTGGAGTCATTTCTCATTAACTGTAAACTGTTTTATTCACCGAGGGAGTTCTCCTTGTCTGTACTGGTTGGACCGTACATACCACCTCAAGGCTCCACTTCAGATGCTGAAAAACAACTGGCTGAGCTGATAACAGACGTGGAGAAAAGACGTCCAGACTCTCTCATCATTGTTCTTCGGGATTTAACAGAGCAAACCTCTCCAATGAACTTCCCAAAAACATCCATCACATTGAGTGTCCCACCAGGGATAAAAAAACATTCTGCACTACTGCTACACAACTTTAAAGGATGCATATCATGGTGTCAGCAGGGCTGCTTTGGGAATTTCTGACCACTCTCTGCTCCATCTCATCCCAACCTACAGGCAGAAATTAAAAGCTTCCAAACCTGTGGTTCGGACTGTTAAGACGTGGACTGATGAGTCAAAGCAGATGTTACAGGCCTGCTTTGACTGCACAGATTGGACTGTTTTTGAAACTTCAGCCACTGATTTAAATCAACTTACTGAGGTGGTGACATCATACATCAGTTTCTGTGAGGACATGTGTGTAGACCAAGACCTTCTGCAATACAGTAACAATAAACCTTGGTTCACTTCTCATCTGAGGCAGCTATGCAGAGATAAAAAGAGGCTCACAGCATTGTGGACCGGGCCCTGTATTAGCAGGCCAGACACAAATTGACCAAGGAGATCAAAGCAGCGAAGAGAAGCTACAGTGAGAAGCTAAAGAAAAGCTCAGATGAAGACGCTTCTGCTGTTTGGAAAGGTTTGAAAAACCTGATTGCCTACAGGAGACCTTCCCCCAATCCTGAGCAGAATCCTCACCTGGCAAATTAGTTGAATGGCTTCTACTGCAGGTATGAAAAGCAGCAGTTCATACCTCAACCCAACTCCTCCACATTCAGACACTAATTCTTGCTGTACACCAACCACCCCGCTACCTTCAGACCCTCTGCCTGCACTTAGGATCTCAGAGGAAGATGTGAACAGGCTCTTTCAGCACCTAAAAACAAGGAAGGCCTCAGGACCTGATGATGTCTCCCCATCATGCCTGAGAGCCTGCGCCAACCAACTGGCCCCATCTTCACCGAGATCTTCAACAAGTCACTGGAGCTGTGTGAGGTTCCCTCCTGCTTCAAACGCTCCATCATCATCCCAGTACTCAAGAAACCCACCATCACAGGACTAAATGACTACAGGCCTGTAGCCCTGACGTCTGTGGTCATGAAATCCTTTGAGCGACTGGTGTTGAAGGACATGAAGGACAGAACAGAACCGGTGACAAAGGGCAGACCCGGCCGGAGTCCAACATGCACCGGGAACAGGTCCGACTTAGTGCCGGCAATGCGGACCAATTTCCTGCTCCACTTGTACAGGGACCGGAAAGCCCCTAATAAAGGGCCCTCGATTCCATACTCCTGGAGCACCCCCCACAGGGCATCATGAGGGACACAGTTGAATGCCTTCTGCAGGTCCACAAAACACATGTGGACCGGTTGGGCAAACTCCCATGAACCCTCGAGAGCTGGTCCAGTGTTCCACGGGACGAAAACCACACTGCTCCTCCTGAAGCCGAGGTTCGACTATCGGCTGGACTCTCCTCTCCAATACCCTGGCGTAGGCCTTACCAGGGAGGCTGAGGAGTGTGATCCCCCTGTAGTTGGAACACACCCTCCGGTCACCCTTCTTATGTAGGGGGACCACCACCCCAGTCTGCCAGTCCAGAGGCACTGTCCCCGTCCGCCACGAAATGTTGAAGAAGCCAACCGGTAGTCCTTCTCCATGGCCTCACCGAACTCCTCCCAGGCTCGGGTTTTTGCCTCTGCCACAGCCCGTGCCGTGGCACGTTTGGCCTTACGGTACCCGTCAGCTGCCTCAGGAGTCCCACAAGCCAACCACAGCCGATAGGACTCTTTCTTCAGCTTGACAGCATCCCTTACTGCTGGTGTCCACCACCGAGTTCGGGGATTGCCGCCGCGAAAGGCACTGCAGACCTTACGTCAGCAGCTATGGGCAGCAGCATCAATAATAGATGCTGAGAACATGGTCCACTCGGACTCTAGGTCTTCAACCTCCCCCAGAAACTGATCCAAGGTGGGAGTAGGGAGTTGATTACATCCCCGGCTGAGAGCCATTATTTACACCGGCTACTTTATTAGGTACACCTGTCCAACTGCTCGTTAACGCAAATTTCTAATCAGCCAATCACATGGCAGCAACTCAATGTAGACATGGTCAAGATGATCTGCTGCAGTTCAAACCGAGCATCAGAACGGGGAAGAAAGGTGATTTAAGTGACTTTGAACGTAGCATGGTTGTTGGTGTCAGACGGGCTGGTCTGAGTATTTCAGAAACTGCTGATCTACTGGGATTTTCACGCACTACCATCTCTAGGGTTTACAGAGAATGGTCCGAAAAAGTGAAAATATCCAGTAAGCGGCAGTTGCCAGAGGTCAGAGGAGAATGGCCAGACTGGTTCCAGCTGAAAGGCAACAGTATCTCAAATAACCACTCGTTACAACCAAAGCATGCAGAAGAGCATCTCTGAACGCACAACATGTTGAACCTTGAGGTGGATGGGCTACAGCAGCAGAAGACCACATCGGGTGCCACTCCTGTCAGCTAAGAACAGGAAACTGAGGCTACAGTTCGCCTCGTTGCCTGGTCTGATGAGTCTCGATTTCTGCTGCGACATTCGGATGGTCGGGTCAGAATGTGGTGTCAACATCATGAAAGCATGGATCCATCCTGCCTTGTATCAACGGTTCAGGCTGGTGGTGGTGGTGTAATGGTGTGGGGGATATTTTTCTTTCCTTAGTACCAAATGAGCATCATGTCAACGCCACAGCCTACCTGAGTATTGTTGCTGACCATGTCCATCCCTTTATGACCACAGTGGACCCATCTTCTGATGGTTACTTCCAGCAGGATAACGCGCCATGTCATAAAGCACGAATCATCTCAGACTGGTTTCTTGAACATGACAATGAGTTCACTGGAATCAAATGACCTCCACAGTCACCAGATCTCAGCCCAATAGAGCACCTTTAGGATGTGGTGGAACAGGAGATTCTCATCATGGATGTTCAACCGACAAATCTGCAGCATCTGTGTGATGCTATCGTGTCTGTCATAGTGTGGTTTGAGGGCGGACCAAAGTGCAGACAAGAGCTGGGCAGCAGCATGTTGTAAAAGGTTTTAGCTTTATTTCCAGAGGTTTTCAAAAGAAACCAAACAAGGCACTGCAGATACAAACAAAGTCCAGATCCAAAAACTTACAAGATAGGTTCTGCAGGAACATGGAAAAACCCAGCACAAATACATGGATGAGAACGGGGTATGACAAACACAAGGAACCAGCAACAAACAAAGACACAAAACCAACTTATATACTGTGAGATAACAAAGGCAGATAATCAACGGAACAGGTGAAACAAATACAAAGACTGAGGACGGGCAAAGTAACTAATAAACAGAAACACAGACCAAGCCAACCTATAGACAAAGATAAATAATCAAATGGGGAATAAGAAAACTAGAATAATCATGACTAAAGTAAACAGAGAAACTAGAGGGAACATAGAAACAACAAGAACAACCTGAGAACAAACAAAGAACCCATAAAGAAAACCTGAATACAAACCTAAAACCACACTGACTGAATTAACTGGAAAAGAAACAGAAAATAAACTAGTAAACAAGAAGAGTGTAAATGAACAAATAAAACACAATTAAACACAAAGATACTAAAGAAAAATAAAACTAGAGAATCCAGGGAAGACCAAGAACTATAATTACAATAATAATAATAATAATAAACCATACCAAGTAATAAGAAAACAACCATAAAGGAACTTAATGATGGAGGAGAACAACAAAACACCAGGAGGCAGTAGAGGGAGCAAAACAAACTAATAAACTTAATAGAAACATCTAGACAAAATAAACCATCACAAGAAACCATAAAACAAAGTCCAAAATGTCACTCTGTGACAATGTCAATATGGACCAAACTTTCTGAGGAATGTTTCCAGTACCTTGTTGAATCTATGCCACCAAGGATTAAAGCAGTTCTCAAGGCAAAAGGGGGTCCAATCTGGTACTAGCAAGGTGTACCTAATAAAGAGGCCGGTGAGTGTAGATTTACAGCTTAAAATAACTCCAAAATGAGCATTTTGAAAAAGTATCCAAAATGTGTTGGTTTCCTCCTTAACGAACATTTAACGACGTTTTAATGTTTACTGTGGTGAAGCTGGACTGAATGAACTGTGCATCACTGCCCTCTGGTGGAGTAGAGGAGTTTATTTATGCTTTGACCCTCAAAAATGTGTGTTGTTGATAAATTTATTTTAGAATTGTATTTGTCTGATATTATCAGAATAAGTAATGATATAATAATTATTCTAAGAAATATAAGGAATTGAACATCTGAGCAGATTTATCTATTAAGTATGATCTCATTTGTTTAAAACATTAAGGATGATACGTAGCATCTAAGGCCAAGTTTCAACATTATTCCAGAGTTTTCCAGAAAATTGGGAAAATTCCCAAATTTCGTTTCAACATCATGCTTCTCTCTTCTCAGAAAAACCCTGGAATGTCATAAAGTTTTTTTTAGAACATCATACACAAAGTTGTTATTTATTTAACTGCAGGAAAGATCTCAGGAGATGGTCCTGGACTTGACCCAGATCTGATGTGAGAATTAAACAGAATTCATGGATAATGTTTGTTTCTGTGAAGAGTACAGAGTCGTCTGAATGCATTTGGACGTTACAGTTTAGGTGTAGATCTATTAATGCTGTATTACAAAGTGGAAATATATGTGGTCTAAGAATATAGCCTTGAGGGACTCCTGTAGATCAGTGAAGGTAATCTACAGAAATGATTCTTCACAAAAATAAGAGTCAGTTTGGACAGGAGAAAATGATGACTGACGGTATCTAATACCTGCCTTTAAACTAAAATGACAACCCCAACACAGCTGGAGATACAGTAGTTCTAAACTAACATCATAAATATAAGAGATTTATTAATTGACTTTAGGATGAAAAACATTTCAAAAGGCCAAAGGAAAGGAGGATCTACAGAAGCAGATCTTGTTCTCTCAAACTAAGGTCAGCTTGTTCTTCTCCTCTTTGAGGAAAACATTTACATCCGACTGCTTCCTCCAGCTTAGTTGGATTTCTTTATTTAGTCCATGGTCCTTCAGCTTCTGTTCTAGCTGTGACACAATAACCACAAGAAAAGATGATTAAATTTACTCAGATAAAATATTTGTTCAGCTTCTCTATGCAGGAAGTAAACTGCTGAAGGTTTGAACTGTGAACGGACATGGTTGTAAGTTCAGATACTCCTGAAGACAAACTGGAAAATGGATCATCTGCAAAAACGCTCAGCTGAACTCAGTGATGTAGATAAAGTGTGAGCAGCATCTACCTGGTTCAGGAGGTCTTCCATTACAGCAGGGTCATTCAGGTCCAGCAGGGAAGTTTTCTCCAGCTTCAGATCCAGAACCTTCTTTGAAGCAGAAACTTTGACAAACAAGCAGCCTTCATCAGCTGTTAGTCAATAAGAACAGGTTTGTTAAGAAAACAGAGCGTCAGTGATCAAGGTTCCATCTAATCAGGAACAGCATTGTCTTCAAATAAAACATCAGGCTGATGGAGACTTACTGCTGGAGCAAATTAAGTCAAGTCAAGTTTATTTATTTAGCGATTTTCAGCAACAAGGCATCAAGGTGCTGTACATGAGGAAAAACATTACAATGATACAGAAAATTAAACAACAGAGATATTAAAAAAAATAATAATAAAATAAAGAGAATAGAATGATGGATAAGAAAACAAAAGGAAAGTTGGACTGAAAACTTGACTAATAATGTTTAGATGGCCCAGTCAAAGGCCGCTCTAAACAAATACGTTTTTAATCTTGATTTGAAGCAATTTAGGGTTTCGGCGCTTTTCCAGTTTGCTGGGAGTTTATTCCAGATTAGTGGAGCATAAGAACTAAATGCTGCTTCTTCATGTTTGGTTCTGGTTCTGGTTCTGCAGAGTAGATTTGAGCCAGAAGACCTGAGATGTCTGGGTGGTTGATCCACTGACAACAAGTCTGTAATGTATTTTGGTGCTAAACCATTCAGTGATTTATAGACTAACAGAAGTATTTTAAAGTCTATTGTCTGAGCTACAGGGAGCCAGTGTAGGGACTTTAGAACCGGGCCGATGTGCTCCACTTTCTTAGTTCTAGTGAGGATGCGGGCAGCAGCGTTCTGGATCAACTGCATCTGTCTGATCCACTTTTTAGGCAGACCTGTGAAGACACCGTTGCAGTCATCAATTCTACTAAAGATGAACGCATGAATTAGTTTTTCAAGGTCCTGCTGAGACATTAGTCCTTTAATCCTGGAGATGTTCTTTAGGTGATAGAAGGTCAACCTTGTTACTGTCTTTATGTTCCTCTGAAGGTTCAGGTCTGGCTACATCACTACCCCCAGGTTTCTAGCCAGACTGGTGGTTTCTAGCTGTATTAACTGAAGCTGTGTGCTAACTTTTAAACGCTCTTCCTTTGGTCCAAAGATTATTACTTCAGTTTTGTTTTGATTCAGCTGAAGAAGATTCTGGCCCATCCATGCATTGATTTCTTCTAAGCATTTACCCAGCGCCTTAATGGGTTCATGGTCACCTGGTGACATCGTATCGTATAGCTGTGTGTCGTCTGCATAGTTATGATAACTTACGTTGTTGTTTATTAAAATCTGAGTTAGAGGGAGCATGTAGATATTGAATAGGAGGGGCCTTAAGATGGACCCTTGGGGAACGCCACATGTGATTTTTGTGTCTCTGATGTAAAGTTACCTACTGACACAAAAAAGTCCCTGTCCTTCAAGTAGGATTTAAACCAGTTGAGTGCTGGACCAGAAAGGCCGACCCAGTTTTCCAGGCGCTCTAATAAAATGATCAACAGTGTCGAATGCTGCACTAAGGTCCAATAATACCAGCACTGTGGTTCTTCCACAGTCTGCATTTATACGGATGTCATTGAACACCTTGACAAGAGCAGTCTCTGTACTGTGGTGAGCAGGAAGCCTGACTGGAAGACATCGAAGCGGTTGGTCGTTGTTAGGAAGTTGTTTAACTGCTGAAACACAGATTTTTCAATAATCTTACTGATGAAGAGGAGGTTTGATATAGGCCTGTAGTTCTGTAGTAGCAGCTTGTCCAAGTTGCTCTTTTTCAATAGAGGTTTGATAATTACTGTTTTCAGGGACTGGAGGAAAACACCTGACAAAAGGGACGTGTTTATCATTTGTGTGAAATCAGATGTTATTACAGGCAAAGCTTCCTGAAGGAAAGCTGTGGGTAAAACATCGAGACAGCAAGAAGAAGAGCTTAGTTGCTGTACGATTTCTTCTAAGATTTTATAGTTTATTTGGTGAAATTGGGAAATCATGTCAGATTCACAGATAAAAGTTCATTAAAATCACTGATAAAGTTCGTTTTGGACTTAGGAGGCCTGTAAATATTCAAGAACATGGTTCGGACCGGGCTCTTTACCCGGAGAGCCAAATATTCAAAAGAGTCAAATTTGTCCAGAAATACTTTTTTACACTCTAATAAATCTTTAAACAAAGTGGCCCCTCCACCTTTTCTTTGCTGTCTGCTCTCACAAAGACAATAGTAGTTCGGAGGCGTTGCCTCTATCAGAATGGGAGCTTCATTAAATTCATGTAACCATGTTTCTGTTAAAAACAGAACATCAAGATCGTGGTCAGTAATGAAGTCATTGATTAAAAATGATTTTCCTGACAGAGATCTAATGTTCAGTAAAGCCAGTTTATATGAATTAGTTGCTGATATTAACTCTGTCTGGTTGTACCTGACAGTTTATGGCTTTCATTGATTGTTTATTACTGTCTCTTATCCTTTTAGCTTTCTTCTTTCATCCACAAAACAGGACAGGTCCAGACTGGAACCAACAATCAGGTCTGCAGAGAGAATCATCAGGGCTGACCTTCCCTCCATCCAGGACTCATACAGGTCAAGGGTCAGGAAAAGGTCAGCTAACATCTCTGTAGACCCCACATACCCTGCACACAAACTGTTTAGACTTTGACCTCCAGGTGGCGCTACAGCGCGCTGTCTGCTAAAACCAGCCGCCACAGAGACAGTTTCTTCCCCCAGGGTGTTCTTCTTCAGAAACCAACTGTAATGTATTATTCAAACCTATTTTTAGCAGGTTAGTTCAAGGAGATTAAGGAAAAACACAGAAAAAATGGAGCAAACACCCATTACTGGACCATCAGTGTTGAAAACATCTAATTGAAATAAAGTTTGTTTCAACTTTAAAACACAACACAGAACAAAGAGACTAGCCTTAGATCTCAGAGGCCTGTTCACATTAGCTTTACCAGGTAGCCTTTTACCCCCACAAACAAAAGAAAAACACCAGAAATGAAACAATACTCATACTAGTACTTGTACTCGTGGTCTTCCACTTTATCCAGGACCGGGTCGCGGGGCAGCAGACTCAGCAGAGACGCCCAGACATCCCTCTCCCCAGACACCTCCTCCAGCTCCTCCGGGGGGAGCCCAAGGCGTTCCCAGGCCAGCCGAGAGACATAGTCCTTCCAGCGTGTCCTGACGTGCCTGGAACACCTCCCGAGGAAGGTGTCCAGGAGGGATCCGGTATAGATGCCCGAGCCACCTCAACTGGCTCCTCTCGATGTGGAGGAGCAGCAGCTCTACTCCGAGCTCCTCCCGGATGGCCGAGCTCCTCACCCTATCTCTAAGGGAGAGCCCGGTCACCCTACGGAGGAAGCTCATTTCAGCCGCTTGTATCCGGGATCTCGTTCTTTCGGTCATGACCCAAAGTTCATGGCCATAGGTGAGGGTAGGAACGTAGACCGACCGGTAAATCAAGAGCTTTGCTTTTCGGCTCAGCTGTGTCTTCACCTCAGTGGACTGGCACAGCGCCCCCATTACTGCGGCAGCCGCACCAATCTGTCTGTCGATCTCCCGGTCCATTCTTTCCTCACTCGTGAACAAGACCGCAAGATACTTGAACTCCTCCACTTGAGGCAGGAACTCCCCTCCAACCTGAAGAGGACAAGCCACCATTTTCTGGTTGAGAACCATGGCCTTGGGCTTGAAGGACCTGATCCTCATCCCAGCCGCTTCACACTCTGCTGCGAACCTTCCCAGTGCATGCTGTAGGTCTTGGCCAGATGGGGCCAGCAGGACCACGCCATCTGCAAAAAGAAGAGACGAAATCCACTGGTCCCCAAACCAGACCCCCTCCGGCCCTTGGCTGCACCTAGAAATCCTGTCCATAAAAGTTATGAATAGGACCGGTGACAAAGGGCAGCCCTGCTGGAGTCCAACATGCACCGGGAACAGGTCCGACTTAGTGCCGGCAATGCGGACCAAACTCCTGCTCCACTCGTACAGACACAATATTGACCCTAATAAAGGGCCCCCGATTCCATACTCCTGGAGCACCCCCCACAGGGCACCACAAGGAACGCAGTCAAATGCCTTCTCCAGGTCCACAAAACACATATGGACCGGTTGGGCAAACTCCCATGAACCCTCAAGTACCCTGCAGAAGGTGTAGAGCTGGTCCAGTGTTCCACGGCCGAGACAAAAACCACACTGTTCCTCTTCAAGCCAACTTTCGACTATCGGTCAGACTCTCCTCTCCAATACCCTGGCGTAGGCCTTACCAGGGAGGCTGAGGAGTGTGATCCCCCTGTAGTTGGAACACACCTTCCGGTCCTCCTTCTTATGAAGGGGGACCACCACCCCATTCAGCCAATCCAAAGGCACTGTCCCCGTCCACGCAATGTTGAAGAGGCGTGTCAACCATGACAGCCCCACAACACCCAGAGACTTGAGATACTCAGGGCGGATCTCATCCACCCCTGAAGATCTGCCACCACGGTGCTTTTGACCACCTCGGTGACTTCAGCCTGGGTGATGAAAGAGTCCAACCTCGAGTCCCCAGTGTTTGTTTCCACCAGGGAATGCATGATGTCAGGATTGAGGAGATCCTCGATGTACTCCTCCCACCACCCGATAATGTCCTCAGTCGAGGTCAGCAGCCTCCCACCCCCACTATAAACAGTGTTGGCGAAGCACTGCTTCCCCCTCCTGAGGCGCTGGACGGTTTGCCAGAATCGCTTCGAGGCCAACCGGTGGTCCTTCTCCATGGTCTCACCGAACTCCTCCCAGGCCCGAGTTTTTGCCTCTGCCACCGCCCGGGCCGCAGCACGCTTGGCCTTACGGTACCCGTCAGCTGCCTCAGGAGTCCCACAAGCCAACCACAGCCGATAGGACTCCTTCTTCAGCTTGACAGCATCCCTTACTGCTGGTGTCCATCACCGGGTTCAGGGATTGCTGACGCGACAGGCACTGCAGACCTTACGGCTGCAGCTACGGGGAGCAGCATCGACAATAGATGGAGAACATGGTCCACTCGGACTCTATGTCTCCAACATCCCCCGGAATCTGGTCAAAGCTCTCCCGGAGGTGAGAGTTGAATACATCCCTGGCCGAGGGCTCTGCCAGATGTTCCCAGCAGACCCTCACTATGCGCTTGGGCCTGCCAAGTCTGTCCGGCTTTCTCCTCTTCCAGCGGATCCAACTCACCACCAGGTGGTGATCAGTGGACAGCTCAGCCCCTCTCTTCACCTGAATGTCCAAAACCTCGGGCTGAAAGTCTGACGATATGACAACAAAGTCGATCATCGACCTCCTGAAGTGCACTTCAGATGTCAATGTCGTTTCTCACGTGGGCGTTGAAGTCAAGACACCCTCATGAGGACCAAAACATCGAAGCCGGTGACGTTGCCCGGTACGGTGGAGCCAGGGTCCCACCCTAGAGCCAGGTCTGGGGTCACAACTCGTCAGAGAGCACTTGGTGGCTGGGTTGCTCCTCGTGGGACCCAGCCGGGCCAAGCCCGAACAAGTGACACGAGGCCATCCGGACATGTTCTCACGACATCTGGACTGGGTGAGGTTGAGGCTGTTTGTTATTAGTGGTGAAATTATTTTACCTCAACACCCTCCTGGTGACTCCATTATTCTGCTGTGGGACTTCAATGCCCATGGGAAAATAAACAATATTTAGGTTGTTTTCCTAATTTTTAACTAATTTTCTCTTCCCAGACACTCCTCTTACATAACCCATTCCAATGAACAGGAACGAAGAAGGCCGTTGAGTTGAGTAAGGTGATGAACAAAGAGAACTAGCCTCAGTAGCAGCTTGGGGTAGCTCCTACTACCTGGACCAGCTCAAAGGAGGACGTGCGATGCTACGGTTCCTATGCCATCTCCTCTCAGGCAGGAAGGGGGAAAGCTGCCTCACTCGACCGTCTCTTCTGGGGTCATCTCTGGTTCAGATTCCCTTTCTGCAAAAGCTCAGAAAGACATAAGACAGCTTTTCTAAATTACCATTTAGCATGAACGCTGGATGCACAAACACCAGATCATACCTTAACTTTTGGTTGTCCTTTGCTCGACGGGTGCATGAACGCCAGATCGTAGTCAACTTTGGATCCCAGGATTCTTTGACGTAGTAGAGTCTTACTTGCCAACGACTTTCTAAGACATTTAGGTGGTGCGTGCTGATGCGTTCAGCTGTGCTGCCGCGGGTAATGAGAACTAGGCGTTGCCACGAGAAGTGTTTTGTTAGTTGCTCCATGATATTACAGGGATACCAGCTGTGGCTCCTCTTTCCTGGGCTGGGCTAAAGTAGGTTATTTTGGTGTATGTCGGGATTAAGAGTTTTTTACCAGTCTCTTTAGGTGTACAGGTTACTCGATGTTTCACCCCATGACTGGGGCACAACAGTTGTTTCTCTGTTCTTTGGTTTTAGCTTTGTATTGCGTTTGCATACTCTGGTCTATGATTGGCTAATGTTGTTATCCCTGCAGGCCTTGATGTTGTACAGCCAACCCACAGCCTCAGGTTCTAGCGTTTTCCATTCCATTAAGAAAAGGCTAGATATTTTTCAGAGAGCAGAAGTAACACTAAGCTGTTATTCCACAGTTTTGTTGACATAATTTCTCCTTCTACACCTACTGTTCCTCAATCCTCAAATGAGGATTGTCAACGATTTATTTCCATTATAGCTGACAAGATTAGAAATGGAAGAAATAACATCTCTTCCTCAGCATCTCTGTTGATGGTTTTCCTTCCCAGCTCTGCTTGTTATCTTAGACAGATTCCAGAGTGCTCACTATTGCTAGTGTTTCACTGACCTCCTATAACGTATCTACTTATTTAAAAAAAAGGCTGTCATCGACCCACTTTGGAAAAAGTCTATTTGGATCCTTCTCTCCTTGGCAGTTACAAATCCATCTCCAAGCTTCCATTTACTGCTAATATCTTAGAAAAGGTTGGGGTCACCAGTTTACTGAAGCTCTGGACCAGCATAGCATCCTGAACCAATTTCAGCCAGGTTTTCATGGATCTCATTCAACTGAAACAGCTATTCTGAGAATATGAAATACCATTTTAATGCAGAGTGACAAGGGGAACTGTTCTGACCTACTTATGTTGCCCTTTTGATACACTTGACCACCACATTCTGCTGGATAGGCTGAGGTGCTGGGTTGATGTATCAGGATCTGCCTTGGGGTGGTTCTACTTCTGAATGATTATTTTTGTAGCTACATCTATGTACTGATCCCCCCATTGTCCAGTCCAGTTTGGTGTACCTCAAGGTTCTGTACTGGGGCCTTAGCTGTTTTTATTGTATTTGCTCCTCCTTGAACACATTCTGTCAACCTCTAAAGACACTGCTATGCAGGTGATATCCAGTTGTACACATCTTTTCATTATTAGAAAATTTCCAAACTCTACACTGTGTTGAAGTGCTTAGACTGAGTTGAATAGTGAAAGGCTGCCAATTTTTTCTTAATTAAATGTAGAACATTTAAATCTTTCACCAGAAAAAATATATATTTAGGATAAAGAAGACCATTGGACCTCTGTGCGAAGGAAGTTATGGGGCAAGCGTGGAACATCAAAGAATGCAGGAAAGAGGAAGTGAAGACCTCATTACCACTCATGGAGCTAAACAATCTGGCATTTGCCTCTGGGAAGGTGCTCCTCTTTAAGGTCCTCCTTATTGGGCTTGATGAACTCCAGCTGTGAGGACGCACCTGCTTGTCACACCCGGCAATCAGAGGAGGTAGACACACACACACCTGCGCACAGCCCTGAGGATATGACAGTTTTCACACCTTGTATTGTGATGACTGCTGTGATTGTTTTATGTATGTTGAGGCCCAACTTTCTGTAACCGTGTAACATTGCCCAGCTCTCCCTTCGGCCACTTCCTGGCTCAATGAAGACCAAATATATCAATTAATTGAATTAATGTTGACCTCTGAGGAAAAGTATATTTTTTTCTGTTAATTAAATATTTTAAACAACTAAAAATTAAAAACTGATGGTTTTAAAATGTTAAACGGCTTGTTGATGCAATTTGCAGTAATATGTCAACATGTATTAATTGTCAACTTTACTGCTGATTAGAAGAACCGTCATATCAAACCTCTGTAGAAGCAACTGCATATTTGCCCAGCAGAGAGAGGCAGAGGTCCGTTTACGATCCAATATATGACGTCATCCAGAGAGCATGATGGGAGGAAATAATTCAGGGTTGATTGTAATGCTGATTCAAACAGAAATGAACCCAAATATGTTCAATTTCTTAATTATTCTGATATGAACCCAGAGGTGGTTTTGAGTGATGGAGGCAGAGGAGTGATGGAGGAAGAGGAGTGATGGAGGAAGAGGAGTGATGGAGGAAGAGGAGTGATGGAGGTAGAGGAGTGATGGAGGAAGAGGAGTGATGGAGGAAGAGGAGTGATGGAGGTAGAGGAGTGATGGAGGAAGAGGAGTGATGGAGGAAGAGGAGTGATGGAGGTAGAGGAGTGATGGAGGAAGAGGAGTGATGGAGGTAGAGGAGTGATGGAGGAAGAGGAGTGATGGAGGAAGAGGAGTGATGGAGGAAGAGGAGTGATGGAGGAAGAAGAGAGATGGAGGTAGAGGAGTGATGGAGGAAGAGGAGTGATGGAGGTAGAGGAGTGATGGAGGAAGAGGAGTGATGGAGGTAGAGGAGTGATGGAGGTAGAGGAGTGATGGAGGCAGAGGGTTGATGGAGGTAGAGGAGTGATGGAGGAAGAAGAGAGATGGAGGTAGAGGAGTGATAGAGGTAGAGGAGTGATGGAGGTAGAGGAGTGATGGAGGAAGAAGAGAGATGGAGGTAGAGGAGTGATGGAGGAAGAGGAGTGATGGAGGTAGAGGAGTGATGGAGGAAGAAGAGAGATGGAGGTAGAGGAGTGATGGAGGTAGAGGAGTGATGGAGGTAGAGGAGTGATGGAGGAAGAAGAGAGATGGAGGTAGAGGAGTGATGGAGGAAGAAGAGAGATGGAGGTAGAGGAGTGATGGAGGAAGAAGAGAGATGGAGGTAGAGGAGTGATGGAGGTAGAGGAGTGATGGAGGAAGAGGAGTGATGGAGGAAGAGGAGTGATGGAGGTAGAGGAGTGATGGAGGTAGAGGAGTGATGGAGGTAGAAGAGTGATGGAGGTAGAGGAGTGATGGAGGAAGAAGAGTGATGGAGGTAGAGGAGTGATGGAGGAAGAAGAGTGATGGAGGCAGAGGGTTGATGGAGGTTGAGGAGTGATGGAGGAAGAAGAGAGATGGAGGTAGAGGAGTGATGGAGGTAGAGGAGTGATGGAGGTAGAGGAGTGATGGAGGAAGAAGAGAGATGGAGGTAGAGGAGTGATGGAGGTAGAGGAGTGATAAGGAAGAAGAGTGATGGAGGAAGAAGAGAGATGGAGGTAGAGGAGTGATGGAGGAAGAAGAGTGATGGAGGAAGAAGAGTGATGAAGGAAGAAGAGTGATGGAGGTAGAGGAGTGATGGAGGAAGAGGAGTGATGGAAGAAGAGGAGTGATGGAGGAAGAAGAGAGATGGAGGTAGAGGAGTGATGGAGGTGGAGGAGTGATGGAGGAAGAGGAGTGATGGAGGTAGAGGAGTGATGGAGGTAGAGGAGTGATGGAGGTAGAGGAGTGATGGAGGAAGAAGAGAGATGGAGGTAGAGGAGTGATGGAGGTAGAGGAGTGATGGAGGTAGAGGAGTGATGGAGGAAGAAGAGAGATGGAGGTAGAGGAGTGATGGAGGTAGAGGAGTGATGGAGGTAGAGGAGTGATGGAGGAAGAAGAGAGATGGAGGTAGAGGAGTGATGGAGGAAGAAGAGAGATGGAGGTAGAGGAGTGATGGAGGAAGAAGAGAGATGGAGGTAGAGGAGTGATGGAGGAAGAGGAGTGATGGAGGTAGAGGAGTGATGGAGGAAGAAGAGAGATGGAGGTAGAGGAGTGATGGAGGTAGAGGAGTGATGGAGGTAGAGGAGTGATGGAGGTGGAGGAGTGATGGAGGTAGAGGAGTGATGGAGGAAGAAGAGAGATGGAGGTAGAGGAGTGATGGAGGAAGAAGAGAGATGGAGGTAGAGGAGTGATGGAGGAAGAAGAGAGATGGAGGTAGAGGAGTGATGGAGGTAGAGGAGTGATGGAGGTAGAGGAGTGATGGAGGAAGAAGAGAGATGGAGGTAGAGGAGTGATGGAGGAAGAAGAGAGATGGAGGTAGAGGAGTGATGGAGGTAGAGGAGTGATGGAGGTAGAGGAGTGATGGAGGAAGATGAGTGATGGAGGAAGAGGAGTGATGGAGGTAGAGGAGTGATGGAGGTAGAGGAGTGATGGAGGTGGAGGAGTGATGGAGGTAGAGGAGTGATGGAGGAAGAAGAGAGATGGAGGTAGAGGAGTGATGGAGGAAGAAGAGAGATGGAGGTAGAGGAGTGATGGAGGAAGAAGAGAGATGGAGGTAGAGGAGTGATGGAGGTAGAGGAGTGATGGAGGTAGAGGAGTGATGGAGGAAGAAGAGAGATGGAGGTAGAGGAGTGATGGAGGAAGAAGAGAGATGGAGGTAGAGGAGTGATGGAGGTAGAGGAGTGATGGAGGTAGAGGAGTGATGGAGGAAGATGAGTGATGGAGGAAGAGGAGTGATGGAGGTAGAGGAGTGATGGAGGAAGAAGAGAGATGGAGGTAGAGGAGTGATGGAGGTAGAGGAGTGATGGAGGTAGAGGAGTGATGGAGGAAGAAGAGAGATGGAGGTAGAGGAGTGATGGAGGTAGAGGAGTGATGGAGGTAGAGGAGTGATGGAGGAAGAAGAGAGATGGAGGTAGAGGAGTGATGGAGGAAGAAGAGAGATGGAGGTAGAGGAGTGATGGAGGAAGAAGAGAGATGGAGGTAGAGGAGTGATGGAGGTAGAGGAGTGATGGAGGAAGATGAGTGATGGAGGAAGAGGAGTGATGGAGGTAGAAGAGTGATGGAGGTAGAGGAGTGATGGAGGAAGAAGAGAGATGGAGGTAGAGGAGTGATGGAGGAAGAGGAGTGATGGAGGTAGAGGAGTGATGGAGGAAGAAGAGAGATGGAGGTAGAGGAGTGATGGAGGTAGAGGAGTGATGGAGGTAGAGGAGTGATGGAGGAAGAAGAGAGATGGAGGTAGAGGAGTGATGGAGGAAGAAGAGAGATGGAGGTAGAGGAGTGATGGAGGAAGAAGAGAGATGGAGGTAGAGGAGTGATGGAGGTAGAGGAGTGATGGAGGAAGATGAGTGATGGAGGAAGAGGAGTGATGGAGGTAGAAGAGTGATGGAGGTAGAGGAGTGATGGAGGAAGAAGAGTGATGGAGGTAGAGGAGTGATGGAGGAAGAAGAGTGATGGAGGTAGAGGAGTGATGGAGGAAGAAGAGTGATGGAGGTAGAGGAGTGATGGAGGTAGAGGAGTGATGGAGGTAGAGGAGTGATGGAGGTAGAGGAGTGATGGAGGTGGAGGAGTGATGGAGGTAGAGGAGTGATGGAGGAAGACGAGAGATGGAGGTAGAGGAGTGATGGAGGAAGAAGAGAGATGGAGGTAGAGGAGTGATGGAGGAAGAAGAGAGATGGAGGTAGAGGAGTGATGGAGGTAGAGGAGTGATGGAGGAAGATGAGTGATGGAGGAAGAGGAGTGATGGAGGTAGAAGAGTGATGGAGGAAGAGGAGTGATGGAGGTAGAGGAGTGATGGAGGAAGAAGAGAGATGGAGGTAGAGGAGTGATGGAGGTAGAGGAGTGATGGAGGTAGAGGAGTGATGGAGGAAGAAGAGAGATGGAGGTAGAGGAGTGATGGAGGTAGAGGAGTGATGGAGGTAGAGGAGTGATGGAGGAAGAAGAGAGATGGAGGTAGAGGAGTGATGGAGGAAGAAGAGAGATGGAGGTAGAGGAGTGATGGAGGAAGAAGAGAGATGGAGGTAGAGGAGTGATGGAGGTAGAGGAGTGATGGAGGAAGATGAGTGATGGAGGAAGAGGAGTGATGGAGGTAGAAGAGTGATGGAGGTAGAGGAGTGATGGAGGAAGAAGAGAGATGGAGGTAGAGGAGTGATGGAGGAAGAGGAGTGATGGAGGAAGAAGAGAGATGGAGGTAGAGGAGTGATGGAGGTAGAGGAGTGATGGAGGTAGAGGAGTGATGGAGGAAGAAGAGAGATGGAGGTAGAGGAGTGATGGAGGAAGAAGAGAGATGGAGGTAGAGGAGTGATGGAGGAAGAAGAGAGATGGAGGTAGAGGAGTGATGGAGGTAGAGGAGTGATGGAGGAAGATGAGTGATGGAGGAAGAGGAGTGATGGAGGTAGAAGAGTGATGGAGGTAGAGGAGTGATGGAGGAAGAAGAGTGATGGAGGTAGAGGAGTGATGGAGGTAGAGGAGTGATGGAGGAAGAAGAGAGATGGAGGTAGAGGAGTGATGGAGGAAGAAGAGAGATGGAGGTAGAGGAGTGATGGAGGTAGAGGAGTGATGGAGGAAGAAGAGAGATGGAGGTAGAGGAGTGATGGAGGTAGAGGAGTGATGGAGGTAGAGGAGTGATGGAGGAAGAAGAGAGATGGAGGTAGAGGAGTGATGGAGGAAGAAGAGAGATGGAGGTAGAGGAGTGATGTAGGAAGAAGAGAGATGGAGGTAGAGGAGTGATGGAGGTAGAGGAGTGATGGAGGAAGAGGAGTGATGGAGGTAGAAGAGTGATGGAGGTAGAGGAGTGATGGAGGAAGAAGAGTGATGGAGGTAGAGGAGTGATGGAGGAAGAAGAGTGATGGAGGCAGAGGAGTGATGGAGGAAGAAGAGAGATGGAGGTAGAGGAGTGATGGAGGAAGAAGAGAGATGGAGGTAGAGGAGTGATGGAGGTAGAGGAGTGATGGAGGAAGAGGAGTGATGGAGGAAGAAGAGTGATGGAGGTAGAGGAGTGATGGAGGAAGAAGAGTGATGGAGGCAGAGGGTTGATGGAGGTAGAGGAGTGATGGAGGTAGAGGAGTGATGGAGGAAGAAGAGAGATGGAGGTAGAGGAGTGATGGAGGAAGAAGAGAGATGGAGGTAGAGGAGTGATGGAGGAAGAAGAGAGATGGAGGTAGAGGAGTGATGGAGGTAGAGGAGTGATGGAGGAAGAGGAGTGATGGAGGAAGAGGAGTGATGGAGGTAGAGGAGTGATGGAGGTAGAGGAGTGATGGAGGTAGAAGAGTGATGGAGGTAGAGGAGTGATGGAGGAAGAAGAGTGATGGAGGTAGAGGAGTGATGGAGGAAGAAGAGTGATGGAGGCAGAGGGTTGATGGAGGTTGAGGAGTGATGGAGGAAGAAGAGAGATGGAGGTAGAGGAGTGATGGAGGTAGAGGAGTGATGGAGGTAGAGGAGTGATGGAGGAAGAAGAGAGATGGAGGTAGAGGAGTGATGGAGGTAGAGGAGTGATAAGGAAGAAGAGTGATGGAGGAAGAAGAGAGATGGAGGTAGAGGAGTGATGGAGGAAGAAGAGTGATGGAGGAAGAAGAGTGATGAAGGAAGAAGAGTGATGGAGGTAGAGGAGTGATGGAAGTAGAGGAGTGATGGAGGAAGAGGAGTGATGGAAGAAGAGGAGTGATGGAGGAAGAATAGAGATGGAGGTAGAGGAGTGATGGAGGTGGAGGAGTGATGGAGGAAGAGGAGTGATGGAGGTAGAGGAGTGATGGAGGAAGAAGAGAGATGGAGGTAGAGGAGTGATGGAGGTGGAGGAGTGATGGAGGAAGAGGAGTGATGGAGGTAGAGGAGTGATGGAGGAAGAAGAGAGATGGAGGTAGAGGAGTGATGGAGGAAGAAGAGTGATGGAGGAAGAAGAGTGATGAAGGAAGAAGAGTGATGGAGGTAGAGGAGTGATGGAGGTAGAGGAGTGATGGAGGAAGAGGAGTGATGGAAGAAGAGGAGTGATGGAGGAAGAAGAGAGATGGAGGTAGAGGAGTGATGGAGGTGGAGGAGTGATGGAGGAAGAGGAGTGATGGAGGTAGAGGAGTGATGGAGGAAGAAGAGAGATGGAGGTAGAGGAGTGATGGAGGAAGAAGAGTGATGGAGGTAGAGGAGTGATGGAGGAAGAAGAGTGATGGAGGCAGAGGGTTGATGGAGGTAGAGGAGTGATGGAGGAAGAAGAGTGATGGAGGCAGAGGGTTGATGGAGGTAGAGGAGTGATGGAGGTAGAGGAGTGATGGAGGAAGAAGAGAGATGGAGGTAGAGGAGTGATGGAGGAAGAAGAGTGATGGAGGTAGAGGAGTGATGGAGGAAGAAGAGTGATGGAGGTAGAGGAGTGATGGAGGAAGAAGAGTGATGGAGGCAGAGGGTTGATGGAGGTAGAGGAGTGATGGAGGTAGAAGAGTGATGGAGGAAGAAGAGAGATGGAGGTAGAGGAGTGATGGAGGAAGAAGAGAGATGGAGGTAGAGGAGTGATGGAGGAAGAAGAGAGATGGAGGTAGAGGAGTGATGGAGGTAGAGGAGTGATGGAGGAAGAGGAGTGATGGAGGAAGAGGAGTGATGGAGGTAGAGGAGTGATGGAGGTAGAGGGGTGATGGAGGTAGAAGAGTGATGGAGGTAGAGGAGTGATGGAGGAAGAAGAGTGATGGAGGTAGAGGAGTGATGGAGGAAGAAGAGTGATGGAGGCAGAGGGTTGATGGAGGTAGAGGAGTGATGGAGGTAGAGGAGTGATGGAGGAAGAAGAGAGATGGAGGTAGAGGAGTGATGGAGGTAGAGGAGTGATGGAGGTAGAGGAGTGATGGAGGAAGAAGAGAGATGGAGGAAGAAGAGTGATGGAGGTAGAGGAGTGATGGAGGAAGAGGAGTGATGGAGGAAGAGGAGTGATGGAGGAAGAAGAGAGATGGAGGTAGAGGAGTGATGGAGGAAGAAGAGTGATGGAGGAAGAAGAGTGATGAAGGAAGAAGAGTGATGCAGGTAGAGGAGTGATGGAGGTAGAGGAGTGATGGAGGAAGAGGAGTGATGGAAGAAGAGGAGTGATGGAGGAAGAAGAGAGATGGAGGTAGAGGAGTGATGGAGGTGGAGGAGTGATGGAGGAAGAGGAGTGATGGAGGTAGAGGAGTGATGGAGGAAGAAGAGAGATGGAGGTAGAGGAGTGATGGAGGTGGAGGAGTGATGGAGGAAGAGGAGTGATGGAGGTAGAGGAGTGATGGAGGAAGAAGAGAGATGGAGGTAGAGGAGTGATGGAGGAAGAAGAGTGATGGAGGTAGAGGAGTGATGGAGGAAGAAGAGTGATGGAGGTAGAGGAGTGATGGAGGAAGAAGAGTGATGGAGTCAGGAGTGATGGAGGTAGAGGAGTGATGGAGGAAGAAGAGAGATGGAGGTAGAGGAGTGATGGAGGAAGAAGAGAGATGGAGGTAGAGGAGTGATGGAGGAAGAAGAGAGATGGAGGTAGAGGAGTGATGGAGGTAGAGGAGTGATGGAGGAAGAGGAGTGATGGAGGAAGAGGAGTGATGGAGGTAGAGGAGTGATGGAGGTAGAAGAGTGATGGAGGTAGAGGAGTGATGGAGGAAGAAGAGTGATGGAGGTAGAGGAGTGATGGAGGAAGAAGAGAGATGGAGGTAGAGGAGTGATGGAGGAAGAAGAGAGATGGAGGTAGAGGAGTGATGGAGGAAGAAGAGAGATGGAGGTAGAGGAGTGATGGAGGTAGAGGAGTGATGGAGGAAGAGGAGTGATGGAGGAAGAGGAGTGATGGAGGTAGAGGAGTGATGGAGGTAGAAGAGTGATGGAGGTAGAGGAGTGATGGAGGAAGAAGAGAGATGGAGGTAGAGGAGTGATGGAGGAAGAAGAGAGATGGAGGTAGAGGAGTGATGGAGGTAGAGGAGTGATGGAGGAAGAGGAGTGATGGAGGAAGAGGAGTGATGGAGGTAGAGGAGTGATGGAGGTAGAAGAGTGATGGAGGAAGAGGAGTGATGGAGGAAGAAGAGAGATGGAGGTAGAGGAGTGATGGAGGAAGAAGAGAGATGGAGGTAGAGGAGTGATGGAGGTAGAGGAGTGATGGAGGAAGAGGAGTGATGGAGGAAGAGGAGTGATGGAGGTAGAGGAGTGATGGAGGTAGAGGAGTGATGGAGGTAGAGGAGTGATGGAGGAAGAAGAGAGATGGAGGTAGAGGAGTGATGGAGGTAGAGGAGTGATGGAGGTAGAGGAGTGATGGAGGAAGAAGAGAGATGGAGGAAGAAGAGTGATGGAGGTAGAGGAGTGATGGAGGAAGAGGAGTGATGGAGGAAGAAGAGAGATGGAGGTAGAGGAGTGATGGAGGTGGAGGAGTGATGGAGGAAGAGGAGTGATGGAGGTAGAGGAGTGATGGAGGAAGAAGAGAGATGTAGGTAGAGGAGTGATGGAGGTGGAGGAGTGATGGAGGAAGAGGAGTGATGGAGGTAGAGGAGTGATGGAGGAAGAAGAGTGATGGAGGCAGAGGGTTGATGGAGGTAGAGGAGTGATGGATGTAGAGGAGTGATGGAGGAAGAAGAGAGATGGAGGTAGAGGAGTGATGGAGGTAGAGGAGTGATGGAGGTAGAGGAGTGATGGAGGAAGAAGAGAGATGGAGGAAGAAGAGTGATGGAGGAAGAGGAGTGATGGAGGAAGAGGAGTGATGGAGGAAGAAGAGAGATGGAGGTAGAGGAG